>NC_141598.1:22408100-22703100 GCF_047967505.1 Dipteris shenzhenensis | reverse complement strand
GAGTTGATCACACAACATTCAAGCTCACCAAGAGGCACATACCTCTTCAAGTATACAATGCAATAGTAGCCAACTACTAGATCAATAAGTAAGGCTCCATGTCGCACCATCATGGGAGGTAACAAAAGTAGAGATCTCACCTGTAAGACTAGAATCATGATTGATAAATACAAGACTTCACAGAATAAATTTGATAAATTAAATGACATGCTAAGCACTCCCTACCATTATGGAATTAAACCCATGTTCATGGTTGAAGGACATGTGTTTGGAAAGCCAAGCCACCCCAATGGAGCACTACAAAAAGAATGAGCCACTATTATTTGTAATGTCTTTGTAAAGGGAAAGAGGGGTGGCAAAGGACTCAAGTGTTAAGATTGTGGGTGAACTCTGTATACTTGTTTTCTAAATAGAGAACAACATTCTTTTTAGCCTCTTCCAAAAGTGTCTTGAGTTGTCTTCTTCCATTTTGCCTCCATTGACATCCTTTAATGGGGGGACATAAAAACTCACATCCTTTTTGAGAGATTGAGAGAGAGAGAGAGAGAGAGAGAGAGAGAGAGAGAGAGAGGAGGAGGAAGAGGAGGAGTTGGAGGAGGAGGAGGAGGAGGAGGATGTAGAGAGAGAGGGAGAGAGAGCAGATGAGACACAGATGAGGAAGAGATGGAAAGGGAGATATGAGAGAGAGAGAGAGAGAGAGAGAGAGAGAGAGAGAGAGAGAGAGAGTAGGCTAGAGAGAGAGGAAGTGATACTCAAAGAGATACATAATGAATTGGAAATGAAATGACTAGAGCAATGAACCAAAATGAAAGTACTCACATGTAGACCAAAGAGCTTGTAGCTTGATACTTGATTGATTTGACATTAGACAAGTATAGCTCTTATATAAGAGCACACACACACACTTATGAACACCTATGCATATGGGATAGCTCCCAATGTGACACGTGGCATCGATAGGACACACTAGACTAGAGCTCACACTAGAACACACTAGAACACACCAAACAAACTCAACTTGGCTTCATATTCTAACACCCCCCTGTGAAGGCAAGGTGAGAGACTATTGGAATGGAACCAAGGATAGAACATGATAGTGACATGACTACTAAACTGTGCAATGTCTGAACTAGACATGGCTCCCATGCCAACTCAGAGGCTGAAGTTTAAGCATGGTTCAGAGGTTGGACTGAGCACTCACATGGCTTTACATCCCAAACATGACTTAGAGGGTCATGTCTGAGCATGGATGCATGAACAACTAAGAGGTCTAGAAGACCAATGCACCAGTATCTTGGAACTCATATGCTAGGCCTGATAACTAGACCCTATCAATGCCAATACATGGCTCCCATAGTACATCCCCCTCTTGACTCTAGGGACTAACTAGCAACAAGGAGCCACACATCTTAAAAGAAATTCATCATTTTAGGAGGACAATCCAAGGCAGAGGACCTTTATTGACTCTTCAAACATTCATTTTGGAGGGACTACTCAAGGCAGAGAACCTTTGACTCAAATATATAAGAAATATAGAAGATTTCACTAATTTTATACATAGCAAGGGTAGAGAACCTATGAGCCCGAAGTAGCTACTGCACAAAAGTTTGCACATCTTGATGCGAAGAGGTATGTCAGTGAAGAATCATGCGAGGATGCCCTCAAATGATGTGTCGATTGAAGGCGCAAATTGTGGGTAGCTCAAATCAGATTCGTGAGCACCAACAGGAAGCCCAAATGAAGGCGGTAGCAGAGGCAATCTATGGTGAAATCTAATGCAAAAATTTGGCATGTATCCCGACGTCATAAGCAGCTACAAATGGCACGATAATCGAGGTTAGACTAGCTACTGTTGGTGGAAGTCTTGAGGTTGATGGCAAGGGCAAGAGCATGAGCATCGGTCCCAATGGTAGCAGTCGAAGGCGGATGGGCAAGAAGGTGTACGGGTCTAGCGGGCAAGCTGTACGGGCAGGCGGGCATGCTGGTATGACCTAAAACTGCACAAAAATAGTTTGTACAGTTTGTACGAACTGTACGAACTATACACCTTGCTTATAGTGGGCTATAAGGCTTGTTTGTAGATCGATGGAGTAGTTGGAGGCGAGGCTTCTAAGGTGGCTGATGGCGAGGCATTTGGGGCTGAAGAAGGGGTAAATGATAGTGAGGTAGATCAGCTCAAGTCAGCTTTGAAGGTGAGGCTAAGGAGTCGAAGGGAGCTCAATCATGGAGGAGAGAGGAGCCTCCATTTGCGGGATTCTCTCATCCTTTAAGTAGAGCAAGAAGAAGGGGAGGTAGGAGGGAGGCTCTGATACCACATGAAGGCCAATGGTGGAAAGGGAGAGAGAGAGAGAGAGAGAAGGCTAGGGAGAGAGGAAGTGATATTCAAAGAGATACATAATGAACTAGAAATGAATGACTAGAGCAATGAACCAAAACAAAAGTACTTACATGTAGACCAAAGAGCTTGTAGCTTGACACTTGATTGATTTGACACTAGACAAGTACATACATGTGTGTGTGTGTGTGTGTGAGAGAGAGAGAGAGAGAGAGAGAGAGAGAGAGAGAGAGAGAGAGAGAGAGAGAGAGATGGGGGGGAGAGAGAGGGGGAGAGTAAAGGGAGTAAAGGAGGGGGTAGGGGTTAGCAGGCTAGAGTGAGAAAGAGGAGCATAAGGACAGAGACTACATATGGAATGAGAAAGAGTAGGAAAGGGACGTGAAAAGACAAGAGAGAAGGAGGAGAGAAGAAAGATGAAAGAGAGAGGGGAGAGGTTGCACTCGCCATTTCTGTGCACACTTGCACAAAGATGCTCACCAAAGTACATCCCCTCTTCTCTATAGGATATAGAGCTATAGAATCCCAAGTTTAGGCCTATGGATTATGGTAGTTTATTGTTGCTAGAAAGGGATCAAATGGTGCAAGATGTGTCTCATGTGAAGATGCCACCTATACATGTATGTAAAGAATGCATTTTTGGGAACATGCACAGGAATGCCTTCTGAAAAGGTAGATCTATAAAGGATGTCCAAAAGTTATAGCTCGTTCATAGTGATGCATGTGGTCAGATGAGAAATCCATCACTTCGAAAGCATCTTTACTAGACGTCATTTACAATAACTCCATATTTTCTTGGGTGAAGCCTACAAGAAGAAACTCTAAGGTGTAGATGTGGCTTTAGCATTTTGTTGCAAGGGTTGAACATGAAACATGTTGCATAGTGCAAACTCTTCATGTAGATTGAGAGGGGGGAATATATTGAGAAAGGCATTAAGCACTCATGTACCAAGCCATACAAGGGAGATGGCTATCATATAGAGATGGCTAGTGGAATGGTGTTGCAAAAAGGAAGAACAAGTCCCTAATGAAGATGGCTAGCTATATGATCAAAAGGAGGGGTCCGCTTTATAAAAAATTGTATGATAGAAAGTGTAAAATTAACTATCTCAAGATTTTTGGATGCCTCGCATATGCTCATGTGCCTTCGCAATTGAGTAGTGAAATGCATATTTGTGGGATACAATAGTGGTAGCAAGGGATAGCATCTCTAGAATCCATGTAGTTAAACCATTTTTTGAGAGAAGAGGTCATACTTGCTAAAATGGCTAATGGCTACTTCTACCTTTAAAAAATCATAACTCGTAAACCATGCAACATTTTGAAGTCACACAAATTGCAAGATGCTCTTAATTTTATAAAGAAAATTCCTATGTCCAAAATTGATTCCAAATACATTTCATCAAATCACTGTTACATCAGATCTCTATTACACACATCTTTGACATATTTCAAAAACTATTGCATTACAAATGCTCGCAATTGTGAGATAATTATATCTGGTATGTAAAGGCATCGAAAACATAGATATATGCCTCGAAGGACAACAATGACAAAGATATTTTCAGCCAATATGGATCCCGTTTCTCCTTGGCGTGATGAACGTTATGTAATCCAAAAGGTGAGGTGAGAGACTTCCAACGGTGTTGCTTGTTGACTCACTACTAGAAAAACTTGCACCTGGCTTCTTGCTAGGTCTTCTCAACGAGACGTTGTTCGCACTGTGGCAAGCATTCGCCTC
Source organism: Dipteris shenzhenensis (assembly GCF_047967505.1). NCBI lineage: Eukaryota > Viridiplantae > Streptophyta > Polypodiopsida > Gleicheniales > Dipteridaceae > Dipteris > Dipteris shenzhenensis. Next base: position 22,699,027 of record NC_141598.1, on the reverse strand, counting down.
CACATCGATCGGGCTAGCTGTATGCACACTATTAAGAGATGTAGGTGGAGTGATCTAAAAGTACCTTCCAACAGCTAGCTTTAGCAAGCCCTTTATATGATGATGATCAGTAGCTTGAGGTTTTGGGGAGGTGGACTCAATGCAAAAAAGGATTGATGATACATCACTTGTGGTGAGAGAATACAGAGCAACCATAGACGTTCAAAGGGATCGTGCTCGAACAACATCCATTCTGTGATTGTGGTAGGGGATTACCCCTGATGCAGATGGATAATATTGTCCACTCTGTAGTATCTTAAGCATGCATCTATTAAAAGGAACACCAAACTTACATCATAATTTATATTTCCAGAACATAAAACATCGATAAAAAAAATTTGCATTGGTAAGACAGAACCCATTCTTCATTTCATCAACTCCATATATCTGACATAAAGCTCTACGCCAAAATGCAAATCCTCCTACGTTACATTCTTGGACATTGTTTTGAAGTGTGGCTATCCTACATCTTTCATGCAGTAGCCGATCATATTGTGAAATGTATGCATATATATTTTTTTAGCGCCCTACACATTATAACACTGCTATCTAGTCGTTCCTTGTCCCAACCTATATATCTCTAGATTATTTTGTTAACAGATTGCAAGCTCTTCGCCATGATATGACACACCATTTGCAAGTGGAGATGGTATAAAGCTCCACCCCTCTCTATAGAATAGAGACTAGTGATACAAGCACTCTCCAAGAAATTCTTCCCACACTTAAGAAGAAGGTCCGCATCTGTGTCACCCCCTCCTACACCGATTGTTACGCTCACCTCCAAAATCCTCGTCTCTCCTGTCTTCTGTGACTAGACCTAGGTGGTCTCCCCCTACCCCTTCCACACACCTTCAACCTGCACATCCAAATGGACATGTCATGCCCACACCCAAAGCCAATCGATACCAAAGAAACCGAACGAGTCAAACCTTCGATCATCTCCTTTGCTCCCCTGCGTCTGCAGATCACAAGCCAATGCTAGACTCCCACAAGGTTCCAACGCGAGGCTCCGCATTGCCCACATCATCTCCAGCACTGTCCCTTGACCCGTACACATGATGTGCCAAACATTTTGGCCTCATCGTAGAATGCCACATCTCCCAATCTCTACAAACTACTCAAAGAAGCTCCCACATCTCTCAAAATGTGGGCGCATCATCTAATAACTCCTCTTCTACCACCTAATCCACACACTCTAGAAAAATCTTGACCCTTCTTTAATTTGTCACGAAGCTTAGGTTAATGCGTCAAGAGCTCTCCCATTGCCTCTACTAATGCCTATTTTTCAAAATCATGTGACCTATCTACTAAAAATTTTGCTCACCCATTGGCTGAATTGAGTATACATTTTTAGATGCCTCATAAGATATGTTTGAGGGACTACTTCCATTGCATTTAGATGTTAGAGTCGATTAGCTACTAGGAATGCCTAATTAATAGCATGTTATTGTTGAATATAAACCCATTGTAACATATGGTATGGAGGAAGCAGTTCTTCTTTTATGGTTGCCCACTATCAAATGTGTTGCTGCTTTGGCTGCCCATCATGGATGGAAGATGCATTAGTTGGATAGCAAGACAACCTTTCTCAATGGGGGCTTATGGGAACAAGTTCAGTTTTGTGGCGCCTTGTCAAAAAGGCAAAGTATGAATACTCTTTATGGTCTTAAATAGCTAGCAAAGCTTGGTATAAGAAGATACACTCTTATTTGGGCAACCAAGGTTTTAGAAATAGCTCAGATCATCCTTTATGTTAAAGAGAATCATGGGTTTTCTCTTGTGCTCATACTTTACGTCGATGAGAAGTTGCTGACCAAGAATAGTGAGGATGCAATTTTAGATTTCAAGGTTGAATTAAAGACCTTGTTTGACATGTCACATTCTAGTCTCTTGCACTATTATTTGGCCATACAATTTGTATAGATGGATGAAGGCATTATGTATAGCCCAAGTACCTATAGCCCACGGCATTATGTATTTGGGCATACAATTTGTACATATGGATGAAGGCATTATGTATAGCCCAAGTACATACATGAAGCTCTTGCATAAGTATGGCTTCATGATTGTAAGCCTATTTCTATCCTCGTAGGCTCTAGGTTGAATTGAGCATGTATGATTTAGGAGAGTTGTATGACATGGGTATGTACAGCTAAGCAATTGGAGATCTTATATATTTATGCAACATGAGAGTAGATATTCACTTTGGTGCTCCTCTACTAGCAAGTTTAATTGTAGTTTTATGCATACATCGATCCAGACTAGGGTAGAGTTTGTGATACTTGGCAATCCACCAATGGGAAATCATTTGTTTCTTGGCAGTTCATGCATATCTTGGTTGAGTAAAAGGAAACTCACTATTGCCACATCTACCTGTGAGAATGAGTATAGGTAGCCTTCATTGCTACGGTAGATTGTGTACAGTCAAGGAGATTATTGGTTGACCTTTGTGAGCTCCCCATACTGTTCTCACTGATAGGCAAAGTGTTATCATGGTGGCACAAAATCTAGTCTTCTGTACTCACACTAAGCACATAGAGATACATTATCGCGCTATGTCAGAGAGAGATCTTATCTCACTACTATATATAGGATAATATTATAGATCTGTTTATGAAGGCAAAATATGAAGCTTTTTGCAAAGCTTTACGCTTACTTCCTTACTGAGAGATTAGGAACCCATGCTTATATCCTCAATAGAGGCTTATGAGGGGAAATTCTCCCCACAGGGTTTCCTATACCTTATCTCTTTGTGTATTTTGTTGATTGACATAAGACAACTCTGTTGCTTTCCATCTCCAAGAATTATAAATAGCCACTAGCTATAAAATTCACACATAAAAATACTTGAAAAACTTGCAAACTTGCAAGAAAATTTACTCACAAAATGTCGAAACCCCCGTTTCTACATTTCAAATGATAGGGAACATGACATCTTATTTGTGCAGCATGCTTTTCTACTGCATTGGGAACGGCTGAAAAAGGAAAATCCCCATGCAAAAAATATAAAACAATATTGGGTGTGGTCAGATGGTGTTGCCTCTCAATTTAAAGCAGCCCATGGATTCTACTTTGTCTCAAGGTTCAAATCCCTAATCGGTCTAGACATGATGCAGAATTTCTTTGGTCTAGCCATGGCAAGGGTGAACATGATGGATGTGGTGTTGTTATCAAGAAAGCTCTGATCAAACACCAATTAACATGTCCTCAAGAAAATCTCAATGATGCCGATGATGCTGTAACATGGCTTACAACCAACCTCTCCACAGGTGCGCATTCAACATACAATAAACAAAGCCTTAAGAATAGTATAGTACGCAGAGCATTCCATGAAGTGAAAGTGGATGAAGTGCAAAGGGAGAATCCGGCATGATTGTGAGAAAATTAAAGGAGTTCGTGGTCGGCATAGCATATGGGACTTTTCAAACAACCACTTGAATAAAACAAGAAAACTTTCTTGTTTTTGCAGTGCGTGCATCATAGGGGATCATGACACAGCTACATAGAGACTTGTTGAGACGAGTTCACTCCTTTTCAGGTGTCGATGGTAACAACGATTTGAGATTGACATTTCAAGATCAGTCAACAAATCAGGCCCTACTTAAAAATCTGTTAAGATATACTCACTCGCGTGTTCTATCCATACAGGTTTGACGCCCACATAGAGAGTAGAGACTTTTAAAAAGAGCATATGGTTACTTTTTTTTTGGGGGGGGGGGGGGGGGGGGGGGGACTCACCTTCACTCAACCCTCACCCAGGCTCTATCGAGGGGCTTGGCACAGGGAGCCCCTAGCTGATGATTGAACACACACACAAATGCCAACTGGCACTCACGTAGATGTTCAAAGTCCGTTGGGGGTACATAAAGATACATGTTGGGTGTATTTTAAAGCGATTAAATTACAAGCAAGGCGCCAATTATGTAAAGCATATGGTTAATACATGTGTATTTTAAAGCGATTAAAATTACAAGCATGGCAAGCTTTCGTTTGCAGGACAAAAAAAAAAACTAACTAGAAATCAGGCGCAAGATGGCGGCCAGCGAAGCGTATTACTTCAGCAACTCCAATTCCCGAGACTGCGATTTGAAAATTGTCTCGAGTGCCGCTGACGAAGGTATAAGAATTTGCTCTACTCGCATCTTGCTTAATATGAACGATCGATCTGTGTTGTAGGATTCTTTGTTCGCTCGAATACAGGGTTCTGCCATGATTATGCTGTTCGTACGCTTAGGCCTCACGCTTGCCACCGGCTGTGTTTTGCCTTCGGAAAACCAGCCGCAATTGCTTCTTGTGTTTTGAGGAGCAATGTTTAGGTCTCGCCTTGAATTCAACATTAGTGATGTTACACTAGAGGCCCCAAGTGTGAAGGCCGATCACCGCTCCCATTTTTGTCGAAGGAGAGAAATGGTGAGACATTCAGGGGATTGCGTCACGGCTGCAAGACACTAGTTTGCTACTTTCTAACATTAAAAGGTTGCTGCTTCACTTATAAGAGGGAATAGGAATTGCATTGTTCGTTATGGTGAGTTTGGGCTGGGCAAGTTTTACACACGTGAGTGTTTGTGGCGCGTGCGCACATTTCGTCCATGTTGAGGCTTGCTGAGACAGTCTTAGTTGTTTCTATATTGTACTGCGCGCCCTAATTAATGAGATAGAGTGTGTTCTTTTACAACCGAGTATCGGCGGATTGAGAGGATTTGGACTATCCCGATTGAGAGGATTTACGAATGGATGCTTCTCTGTTTCTATAAATGTGAGAACTTGACTCCATTCGCTCCTTGGCAGATACATGGGTGTCAATTAAAATTTGTCCTCTTTCTTCGTTTTTGGTACAATTTATTTTTAAATATTTAAGCTCTTGATTACTATGGGAAAAGAATTTATTTAAGCTAGTCATAGCCCAAATTATCTGTCATGTGCTTGACAAGTCATAGCCAAAATTATTTAAGCTAGTCGTAGCCCAAACTATATGTTATGTAATTGACAAGTGAATCTGTCACACTAACCGGGATCATGGCAATTAAGACTAATGCCCAGCACATTGATGAGATGGGATTTGAATTATTATCCTTTCTAGGGTATAGTCGGTGACCTTATAAGTCTCATGGGTCAATCTTGGGTAACATTGTCCTCGGTATATTGGTCTTGTTGAACCTTGGAGGTGGAGAAAACTACCAAATTGCTGAATGCCTGTACAGCAAACAACTTGGAGCATGTTAGCCATTATGCAAAGACTATGCAGTGCCCTCTAAAGCAGGTCAAACCTGCACAAAATTCCAAACCGTATGTATCAAGTGGACTGTTTGGAGTAGAGACATGCAGCAGCACCACACCAAGTATAAATTCGGTGTAGGTACTTGCTAACGTGATGACATGAGCTCAACATGCTCAAGTAGCCAATTCCCTTGAAGAATCAAAATAGCTTGTGTGGATCAAACCACCTCTTCCAACTCGCCAACACCATCATCAGAGTACTTGAGCAAGAAATGGGCGTGTAGTTGCTTCTTAAACTTTCCCAAATTATTAACTCATTGCCTATATGGAAAGATGTGGTCAAGAAAGGCGCAATTGTCCCTAGGAAAGAGATTATTTTAGATGCTTTGGAGGAAAATAAAAGGAGGAACAAGGCTCTAAATATTTTGGTTTGAGGTTTCATAGTGGAAGACACCCCTATGGCGGATGCACATGTCTTGTTCACTAAAATGGAAGTGAAACTTACGTGTGAGAGCTTGGAGAGTGGGCAAGCCCGAGGCACCTACAAGGTCACTAGTGATGAAGCTGTGGACAGCTATGGACAGGAAGACCCTCATGAGCATGAGGGTGGCCCTGAAAGGAACCCGAATTTACTTGGATGAAGACCTCACTCTCCTACAGCAGGAGCACCTAGAGGGAGGGTATGGTACGAGTAATGGCAGCAAGAGAAGCAAGAAAATGGGCTGCATACAGGGATGATAAAGTGATCATTCGAGATAGAGGAGACAAGGAGGAGGAAGAGAAGGAAGATGGGGAGTTATGACGGTAACCCATGGGATGAGTGCACACATTGGACTGAAAATAGCAGTGTGGAACACTCTGGTCGATCCGGGAGGGTTCTTGGAGACGTACACTGACAAAGATACGATCTTCTACATCAAGACACATGAGAGCCCGGAGAGGGCTGCCCACAGTGACAAGATACACAAGGGAGTCAGCTGCACTGAGGGTCGCCATTGGACAGATGTGGGTTTCATCCCATCAGCTAAGGATTGAGGCGGGGAGAGCAACAATTATATGTAAGGACCAGCGTGCCTGTATGTTTTGCACATTGGGAGTGGTTGAGACAGAGGAGCATTTTCTTTCTGCCTGCCCAGGCTACTACGAGATTTGGGGACGATACCATTGTCTCTACTAGGATGGAAGTGGCTTTGGTCCCACTCTCATGATTGATCCACTTTCTTGACCAGGTCTACATTGGGCTTTATCTACGCGAGATGTGCTGACATAGGGAGACACCACTACGGCAGATTAGAGAGCAACGGGAGGTGACCAGAGCACATGATACAAAGGCTGATCGATCACAGTGACGTGTCACATATTTCTATGCATTTGAGTTAGCTTCAGGACACAGCGGGGTGGAGGAGGAGCAGCTTACTAATATTCAGGCAGTCTAGATCAGCAGAGAGAGCCGACACGGTGTGTTGAGAGAGAGATACAGAGACCACTCGCGGAGAGCGACTAGAGCACACTCCATTGAGGTCTGGCCTATCACAGCTCTCCTCAGGGGGGAACACCTGAGACGAGGGGTCACTCTGAACATAGCCCAACGGGTTCAAAGATTGATTACCCTCCCCCCCCCCTCCCCTCTCCCTTTACCCACCCAACCACCAGAGCGTGAGACAACCCGATAGCCACAGATCCAACATATTTTAACTGCTCACAGACGAGCCACCATGGTGCCGGGCTTTGGTTTTTAAGTCCCAGCTCTCAGTCTGTTTCAGTTTGTATTTGATTTTTGCTCGAGCTATTGAGCTCTTTAGATCAGCATATAGTACTCAGCAAGGGCCCTAGCGCGCCCTTTGCTCCAGCCCATTGAGGCTTGTATGAGTTTTCCTTTTTTGGTGTACTTTGTCCCATAGGCCCTTGAGGCTGCCCACGGACGTTAATACATCTCTCTCTCTCTCTCTCTCTCTCTCTCTCTCTCACGGAGGCATTCTTTATTCCATAAAAGTAGATACTAGACCAAAATATTGAGGCTCGCCTTCCTCAATGTTTTAGACTTTATGACCAAATTAGGTGGAGTTTATCTGGCTCTTCAATCCTGGGGGAAGGTGGCTGCACGGCGCTCATTGTTTGCAAATCTCAGTAACAGTAATTCCATATACTTTTAAAAATAATTGTTGCAGTGGAAATCAGAGAAGTCAACTCAGCAAAACTGTATGCATGCTATTCAACCAAAAGACTGATTCCCTGTTGTGGAGGAGGAACGTAGAGCTCAAAACAGAGTGCAAGTGAAGTGTCTGTGTTCACTTGAATTGGGACTGGTATAAGCTTTAAGACTGGCTGAAAATGGTGCATAAGGACTTTGCAAAGAATGTGTATAAAGGCTGGTCAAGGCTGGGCATGAAGGCTGATCATGATTGAGCATAAAGGCTGGTGTCATAATTGAGCATGAAGGCCTGTCATACTCAGCACAAAAGCTGGTTGTAACTGAGACAAACATTAGCAGAGAAGAGCTGTTCTATGCTGTGCATGGAGTTGATCAGATTTGGAGTAAGACAGTCAGCTGTGTATGGCAACGCAGGAGGCTCTAGTGAGGAGCAATAGTCTGAGCAAGTGGAGAAGCAAGACTGTAAAGTATTTTGGAGCAGAAATCAAGCAAACGGGCAGATCATAATGATGTGAGATCTCCATCAAAAGCAGTCTTTTGGCCAAAGCACTCAAGAGTTACCATGAAGTCAGTGATAGAGGGAGCGGAAGGAAAAGGAAATTCTCTCCTTTGTTGATTTCAAGAGAGCATTTTACACAATGCCAAGGAGATGCTATTGGACAGAAGATTTGACAGTTCCTAGGGATAAAAGAGAAGCAACTTTAATATTATACGAGAAAGTTTTGACTGAGCTGGCAAGATGCATCAAGAAGACTACATCATTCTCTCACTAACTGTGCCGATACTAACTATTGGGTGCAGAAGATGGACTGCCAATTGAAAGAAAGAAAGAAAGAAAGTCTATTAACATCCACGGAAGACCAAGAAGTCTATCGGACAACATGAAAACCAATTAGTACATCAGCTTAGGGAGGGTAGCTCCCAGGCAGTGCATAAAGCAGCTCCATTTATTTAGAGTACCTACATTATTCCTTCGCGGCTGGGACCATCAAGAGCTGTTCTTCCAGCACTCTGCTCAGAGTCTTCAGTGGCATTACTCCCCCCCACCGTGGCTGTTTGTCCACACTCCGATGATTATGCCCTGAGAGGCTTGTAATTAGTATTTTGTTACCACGGGCTGTATCCGTTTTGTGGTCCATTTTGTGGCACTTCCAATAGTTCACTGGCTCGTGCTGTGTCATCGATAGACCGGCTACTAGCTTTCTACAGGTTAGTTCAAGCACTATCTGAAGCACCTGAGACTTTCTGTTTGTATTGTGCTGTAATGGTGCGGTCTCACCAAATGACAACCGATTTGTGTTCGGCAAGTCATGCTAATATGCTGTTTACTGGCTAACTGGATGACAATGAATGTCCTCTTCTCTGCCATCCCACTGATGTGGAGCTCGACATCTTGTGCTAGGGCTCTGGTGCTAATTGGTTCCTGAGCATGCCCAAACACACTGTGAAGTGTTGTAACTGTTCTGCTGGAAGATGGAGCATGTTGGTGATGTATTCGTCCAACAAATCCTCAGAATTGCCACCATAAAATGGATAGTGATTGTTTTCCTGCCATCTGTCCAGAACACAAGAGAACCTGTTTGATTGGAAATTCCTGCAAAAGAGGTCCCATCATAAATGAGCCAATTAGTAGTCTACAGTCCCAATCAGCACTAAACGTGTTCATTGTTCATTTTGGCTGCTCATTGTTCAGAATATTCACAATCGATTCACAGAATAAAATTTTGTTTTAGATGTGAAGTGCATGGTGGACTTACTTTTTTGTAGCCAGTATGCTATTCATTTTGAATATTTACCGACATGTGAATCTGACCTACTTTAAACTTGTTAATCAAGATTTTGTAAATGTGGTTTCTCCTTTTGTGTGGTGGTTAACTTGTCGTGGTGCAAAAATGTTTGTAAGTGTGCTTTAATGCTTCTCTTATAGCAAGGCTTTTAAAGATCTCACCTTGGTCTGAAAAGCCATGCATCGCCATTATACTTGTTGCTAACATAATATGCTTTGCAGGAGAAGATGGGATCTGTGGTTTATGTTCTGTATGTCTGATTGGCAGGTGGGTTTCGTGAAGATCTAGTGGATCAGGTTGATGAAGTTCTTGGCCGGAGGAAAAAATCACGGGCAGAAGATGCAACAATTTCTTCTGTCCTGGAAAGTACAGGAAAGGCACTTGAAAATGCTTTGTTGAAAAGTGCTCAGGCTCAGATTGATGCTTACAACCGTAACAGTGAGCTAGATAGGATTCAAAGGAAGTGCATCAGTGACAACCTGGTTGGAGTACTCAGCAAACTGGCTGATTCTCTCAGCAGATTAGCGGAAAGATTGTGAGATGCATCAAGGTTTGGCATCCCTTGAAAATCTTTTTTCCATGAAAAAGTGCCACACTAGTTTTGCAATGAAGGCTTGCAAGTTCCAGCCAACCTTGATGCTTCCTCTATTATGAACTGATGTATGGCCTCAGAAGTTTTTTTTGGTTTTAGAAAAATTGTCTTGAATTGAATTGTGCGTGTGTTGTGGAGGTCACGGGTGGCTGTAGGTTGGTATAATGGCCAGAATGAGTATGCACGTTGAGTATGAGACTTGGGGACTAATGACTCTGTGTGTGTGTGTGTGTGGAGAGAGAGAGAGAGAGAGAGAGAGAGAGAGAGCTTTTTGTTCTTAATATTGCAACTTTTTATGGGTCTTTGCTTTTGTGCGGGTCTATCATATGCTTAAAACGTACCGGGAGTAAACTCCTGTTGGTCACATATGTAGAGATGCTAGAGCTAACACACAGCAAGTAGGGAGGTTTGTGATCCAAGCATTTACACAAGGCTTTTAGCGTAATGAATTCTCAAAAGCTGTGAACATATTGAAGTGCACCTGCCCACAGGTGTAGCTTGTTATGTGAGGCTACACGTCCATCCATTGATGAAATTGAACCGATTTATTCTTTGCCGCTGGAAGGTATACCTTCAGCCTGCTGTGCAAGGATACCTCTCCATCTCGTGAGGAAGTCTCATTTCTCAATGGAAAGCATATCCTTTCTTTTGAAGCAGGTATGCAAACCTTCCCGTTTGCTATTGAAAGAAATTCCAACCTAAAACTAAGATGTTTGCCTCCAAGATATTTCAGCCATTTGGACAATAAAGAAGCAGTCTGGAGAGACGTTTTATTCTCTTTTCCTTAATACGGTTCTAACAAAAGTACCGTGTTCCTCTGGTGGAGTTTCTAGACTCAATAGCAATAGCTTTGTGAGGCTACATCTTCATTGGTTGATGAAATAACCGATTTCTAAGCTATCAATGAATGCTGTATCCTTTTTAGCAATCTCTTTCAGTCAGTGGAAAGTTTTTAAATAGGTGTCTGAACCTACCCATGTCCTTCTTGCCTTAAGAAACCAGTAGATTGAATTGACATCTTATCTAGTATAGTTGCTCATCTCAGAAAAAAAGAGCAAAGAGAGGCTCCCTCACAGGTGGAGAAATGAGGCCCAACACTTTTCCAAAGTGACTTACAATGCAAAGGAACTTCCAAAGAGTTTGCAAAAGATTAAGACCCTTGGGTGACATGAAAAAGATTAATACTTTTAGGTGACAATAGCACTGATAGCAACACGTGGTCAACCATCAATTGATCAAATTTGACAAGAATTAGATCGTGAAATGCAAGAAAGCTCAGAGCCAAACCAAAACACATACTTGATCCTTGGATAAAGCATTGAGTCAGTAGGTGATGCTTGAACAAGAATAGTGGGTGATGCTAATCTCAAATTGCTAGGAACAAGGCAAGATACAGAGGTTGAGGTAGGAAATCAAGGAACTCCAACTCCAACAAGTGTTGGAGAAAGAAAAAAACCAATTACAAGAATCTACAACATCCACATGCATTGAAGAGGTCACGTAGATGGTATCCACACAACAAAGGCAACTTAAAGACTACCTAAAGAGATGCTCAAGGATGAATCATCAATGAAGCCACATATCAAGGCACCAATAACAAGGATCTATCAAAGAAAAAGAATTCAAGCACATAACAACTGATATAATGAAGAACATTGGGGAATGAGATGAGCCAGTCTATTGAGAAAAAATCTCTCGGTGCAAAAATGATGTCCATTGGTTCACAACAAATCAATATTTGAACGTGGGTACAAGATTTAAGTTGGGCATGGATACACAAAACTTGCATCAAAGAATCAAAGAGCCCATGGGTATCCCTTGTTGGTCCAAGAGTAATAAAGGTGTACATGCCAATTAGGGCAACAATGACTGCCATTCTATAGAAGATGAAAATAAGGGTTTGGATCTCGAAGCACCTTTAGGCTGAAAATAAGGGTTTATATCCCAAAGCACCTTTAGACTGAAAATAAGGGTTTAGATCCCAAAGTAGCAATTGGTGTACCCAAGTTTGCGAAACAGAGTTTGAATCCCAAAGCAACAGTGACTCCACCATCTTGAATTCCTATTGCACAAATTTTAGCAAGTTAGGGTATGCTCTTAAAACCCAATAAACTAAACATCAAAATGAAGAAACCAAGAAGCAATTCCAGTTAAAGAAGGGCATGTCAAAGGACATTGGTGCTCAAACTTTAGCCAAAACTTGGAAAAGCAAAAAATAGCTTCATCCAGTTGAGCTTCTTTGTTATGTCAATCAGTGCAGTTGGTATGCAAATCGAACTTAGTATGGATATGGCAAGAATAGAATTTTCTTGCTCTCAACTTAGCCTAGTTCAATAAGATAGTAAGAACAAGTCAAGAATATGCTGCCTATTCAAGTAAAGTTGTGGTGAGCGCAATCATTCAAATTGCAAAGAAATGATTAAAACAATTGCATTGATAAAATCCCATCTAGGTGCCAAGCTAAGGATAAGAACTTGGTTCCACAACTAGGGGATCCAAAGAATAAAATTGTGGAATTGGAATTTAACAAATCCTATAGTACGATAAGTTTGCATAAGTAGACACATAGGTTATTTGCCCCCAATATACACATGTTTTTGAGCATGTTGGGATGATCAGTGTAACGAGACTGTAAAATGCCAAACACAACGAGGGGGTTTGAATATGGATAAAGTCCTAGGTGGGTAGGGATCAAATTGCAATATCTACTCTAGGCAACACTAATGACTGTCCAAATTTAAAGTTCACCTACAGAGTCCGTAGGTGACAATAGGAATCTGCTAAGAAAGATAGCAGGTGCATGAAGATTTCAAGACCTTTTACTTAATGAATACTTGCACATGGAAAAATACTCAAGTGGTGCAGCTGATTCAAATTGATAAGTAACTCCACCACTACCAACAACCAAAAAGCAAATAATGATTGCAAGATACACTAAATGCATAGCTTAAGCATTGACAATCGGCATCCTAACTCCCAAGTTCCAAAGAATATAGCTAATAAATCCTCATCACCCTTGAGTTAATGCAATTCCTACACGTTAGGTCAAGGGAGTTCTTAGCCTTGAATGCATACTTTGTGTATGAGGGGAAATGTAGTCATTATCTCATGTGTGTCTAGTACCAAGAGAACTCCACTTGTCATAACTTGAGCCTATGAGCATAATTGATAGATTTAATAGGATAAGCATACTCTAGACAAGATTTGGACATAATTGCAAAAACATGTTCTAGCTAGAAAAATGTAGGCTTAGTGAGAGAAAGATGCCCAATTTCAATGATTGCATCCAATGAGAGAATATTTGGGACTTTGTAGCACTCGCTCGTTAGAGACAGTGCTTTAGGAATGGTTTGGGGGGTCGATTTCAAAACTTGTGTCAATTCCTACATAGTTTGCATGGCTACATGCATTTTGCACCTTGGCTTTTCATGTGCCTCATCTCACCAAGTGCCTTTGCTCAAAGCTGGTTTGTCTTGTTAGAGCTTGGAGAAAGGTCGTGGAGTGAGGGTGTGGAGTGAGGCCAAGGGCATGGAGTAAGGGCATGGGACAAGCTTAGAGGTGCTAAGAGCAAGGTGAGAGGTGATGGCTTGCAAGGTAATGCTCCGTGACATCTTTTTTTGGTGTACCAAGTCTCTATGAAGGGTTTGATGGGTGTGGCACGGTTCTATCACGAGTGCCTGGTGGTTTCCATTAGCTGAGTTAGTTATTTTAGTCGGTTGATCGAGCACATTGTGTTCTCCCTTGGGTTCTCCTTCTTTTATGTCCCATTCTAGCCATCAAACTCTCCTTCTTCAAGTATGTCGCTTTGGTGGTGGTGCTTAGGGTGCCCTGCTTAGAGCTGTCCATAGGTGTCCGCACAAGACTACAATCTTTGTGGCTCATAGGCATATGCACAAGTTGCAACCTTTGCTCGTCTCTTTTTATAGGGATATGCACAAGATGCAACCTTGGCTGCTTGTATGCATGGACTAATCTATCACATCGTTCTTGCTTTCCTTGCCATGCTGGCACCATCTTGAAGGTCCCTGCAATTGCTTTCATTCTCAATTGTCCATTGGCTATTACTTGTGTGAAGCCATGTGTTTGTGTGAAGCCATGTGTTTGTTGTGATGTTGTCATAGCTATGACCATGTTACTCCGTAGCTTTGGTTCTTGTCCATTGGGAGATCATCATTACTAGCGTTTGTTAAAGTGATTGATGAGTCATTGTGTATAGCCATCAACTCTAGAGCATGATCATGGGGATTATTCTCTATGCCAACATGAAGGCCTTTCTAAAATTTAGCTTTGCTTTTAGGGGCCAAGTATATAAGTTTGTACATGTGCATACAATAGGCTTTGTAGGGACATTGGAAGGAGTAAACAAGGTGGGTGGGCTTGTGGAAACAATGGTGTGATGCATGAGTCATTCCTCACTTGCAAGTAAGTGTTATTTGGTGCTAGGAATCAGCAATGTGCTTAGAAAGGGGAATTACCATTATAGTAGCATATTTTGTGAATTATGGAATGCGATTGGGTGATTTTAAAGCATGCATTGAGTAGGAAAGCATGTATGCCGTTGTAGAAAATGTGACATCTATTGTGGCTTTGTAGGGAGGAAGTAAATGAATTTGGCAAAATGCTTAAGTTAGCAACTTTTGCTTTCTCTTTTAATGATTCTTTGGAAGTGACCATGAGTTGGCTAAGCTTTCCTTTAGGAAATAACTAAGGGAGGTGCTTGCTATTGCATGGGAGCTTTAAATTGTTTAATTAGGTTTCTGAGTTCTTGCTTTCTAAGTGATATCTTGAATTTCTTTCTAAGGGCATGAAAGGTTGGCATAGCACTATCGCTCATGGGATTATTTAAAAACGAGTTATGTGTTTTTAACGAGTATAAGGAAATTTTCTTTTGACCATTGCACTCCATAATAGTTCTTGTGATACCATGGACACATCGACAAAGATTACCACTACGTTTTAGATGAGAAACGTGGCACTAAAAAATTTGCAATGGGATTCAGGGTGTGTGTGTGTCTGTGTTGATATGTTTGAAATGAAATATGTATGCTTCTTGTATTTTGGAGTATCTAGCAAAGGTTTGCTCAAGTGGTATAAGAACTTGTAGAGCATTTGAGTTTGTTGGTGCACATGTAAAATATATGTGTTGTATGCTTTGGAGTGCTCCCATGAGGGTTTTCTTAGATGGCATACAAAAAGTGCAAAGAATGTGGTTGATTAAGGATTTGCATGTGGTCATGTGCAAATAAACTCAAAGCTTGGAATGCCACGAACATGTTGTAAATTCTATTTGAACTTGGGATTGATCAAATGAGATGAGTTTACATGTATTTAGGAAAGCATGCATAGGCTACTAGTGCTTTGGGGTGCCCCTACAAGGGTTTTCTTAGATGGCATAATAAGTTTGTATATAATGCATCGAATGTGCATGTCATCATGTATTGACATGGAACTGTGCATGTATCCCACAAAGGAGAGGTAAGTTCTAGTGATACTATGAAAGCAATGACAAAGATCACCACTTTGGTTTAAGCGAAGAAGGTGGCACCAAAAAGTTTGGAATAGGATTTAGGTTGTGCATGTGTTGATTTGCTCAAAATGGAACATGTATGCTTCTTGTGCTTTGGAGTATTCCTACAAGGGTTTGCTCAAATGGCATTGTAAAGTATATACTCCATGTGCTTTGGAGTACTCCTATGAGCATTTGCTCAGATGGGATATGGAAAGTGTGAGGAATGTGATTGATTAAGGATTTCCATGTGGCTATTTAAATTGTGCATGGACCCAACCAAGGAGAGATAAGTTCTAATGATGCTATGAACACAATAACAGAGATCACCACAATGATTTAAGCGAGCATGGTGGCGCTAATGAATTTGCAATGGGATTTAGGGTGTGTGTGTGCTGGTTTGTTCAAAATGAAACACGTGTGCTTCTTGTGCTCTAGAGTATCCCTACATCCTTCATCATTTGCGAAGAATAATAGTTTTTACTAAGATCCTAAATCTTGCAGTAATTTTTTGACTGCACTAATTGAGAATCAAGGAGCTAGGTTAGACTTCTCCTCATCTTTTCATTTAGAATCAAATGGATAATTTGAAGTAACAAATAGTACTATTGTGTTAGAATACGAAGGCAAGTTGAGTCAATTTGGTGTGTTCTAGTGTGAGTTCTAGTCTAGTGTGTCCTATGGATGCCACGTGTCACATTAGGAGTTATCCCATATGCACAGGTGTTCATATGTGTGTGGGTGCTCTTATATAGGACTTGTACTTGTCTAGTGTCAAATCAATCAAGTATCAAGGTACAAGAACTTTGGTCTACATGTGAGTACTCTCATTTGTTCATTGCTTAGTCATTTCATTTCCAATTCATTATCTCTCTTTGAGTATCACTATCTCTATCCCTTCTCCACCATGTGCCTTCATGTGGTATTGGAGCCTCCCTTCCTACCTTCCCCTTCTTCTTGCTCTACCTAGAGGATGAGAGAATCACGGAAATGGAAGCTCCTCTCTCCTCCATGATTGAGCTCCCTTCCACTCCTTAGCCTCACATTCAGAGCTGACTTGGAGCTGATCTACCTCGCCATCAACTACCCCTTCTTCAGCCCAAAATTCCTTGCCAATGGTTGCTCTTTTTGCCTAGCCATCATCTGCCTTAGTAGCCTTGCCCCCAATTGCTCCAACCCACTACAAATAGGCCATACAGTCCGTATGGACCCGTATGGATTGTATAGAACAGTACGGACTACACGAGGCTGTACAACAACCCTTGGGACTGTAGCCAATTGCTGTTGATCCTGCCACCATGCACAATAGCTCTGTTCCAATCCTTTTTCGCTCCAAGTGCTCCCTTAGTTCCCACGATTTGTTGCTCCATCTACCTACCATGAATCTCTCCTAAATCGCACTACCTCCTGCTATCCATGCTTCTTGCCCACACTGCCAAACAGTCTGCCTCCTATGCACCATTGCCCCTACTCATTGTGTGTTGACACCATGGAACTTCGTCCTCCTGGAGAAGTCACTTTATCTTGAGAGAAAGCACTTGTCCATATCTGGTGTGAGGCTAGACAAGAGATTGCTCCATCACTTTGATCTATCTGCTTCTGCCACAAAGATCAAAGCCAAGTTTGGAAAGCTTCATGCTACATCTACTGGACTTGACTGACGAGCTATATCTATTGTTTAACATGATCTATCTGAAGTGATTGATAATGGTTAGGAATATTTTGGTACTCTACCTTGGGATGTTTCCCCAAAATAGATGTAATAAATAATGTGTGTTGAGTCACTAAAGGTCCTTTGCCTTGGATTGTCCTCCTAAAATGATCTATTTCTTTTATGGTGTCTGACTCCATGTTTTTATTTAGTCCTTGGAGTCAAGAGGGGGATGTACTATGGGAGCCATGTATTGGCATTGATAGGGTCTAGTTATCAGGCTTGGCATGTGAGTTCCAGGATGTTGGTGCATTGGTCTTCTATACCTTTGAGTTTTTCATGCATCCATGCTGAGACATGAACCTCTGGGATGTAAAGCCATGTGAGTGCTCAGTTTGACCTCTGAGAACCATGCTCAGACTTTAGCCTTTGAGTTGGCATGGGAGCCATGTCTAGTTCAGACATTGCACAGTTTAGTACTCGTATTACTGTCATGTTCTGTCCTTGGTTCCATTCCAGTAGTCTCTCACATTACCTTCATGGGGGGTCTTAAAATATGAAGCCAGGTTGAGTCAGCTTAGTGTGTTCTAGTGTGACTTATGGATGCCACGTGTCACATTAGGAGTTATCCCATATGCATAGGTGTTCATATGTGTGTGTGCTCTTATATAAGGGTTGTACTTGTCTAGTGTCAAATCAATCGAGTATTAAGGTACAAGCTCTTTTGTCTGCATGTGAGTACTCTCATTTTGTTCATTGCTTAGTCATTTCATTTCTAGTTCATTATGTCTCTCTTTGAGTATCACTATCTCTCTCCCTAACCTACCCTTTCTCTCTCCCTTCTCCATCATGTGCCTTCAACAAATAGTACTATTGTAGACATGTTAAAAGACTATGGAGGAAGTCAACCTAAATCTTGGGATGAGCATGCTCATCTCCTTTAGTTTTCCTACAATAAGACACCTCATTTAGTAACTAGAACATTGCCCTTTGAGATAATCCATGGGAAAGCTCTACCAATACCTATGCCTATCACTTAATTTAACCATATGGTTGAATTAGTTGGAAAATTTACCCATAATCATGAGAATATTTTCATGGAGGTAAAGGATGCCATTGCTCTTGCTCAAAGAATTACATTGAACAAGAAAATAAGAAGAGGGAACATATGCTTTTAGAAGAGAATGATGATGTTATATTGAGGATTGCAGAAAGGAGACTAATGAGTGTTGAAAAATGGCCACTCATCAAAATGGCTTTATGATTCTATGGACCCGATTTAAAGTGATTTAGGAAAAATCAATGACCTTGCATATAGGCTTGAATTATTGAATCATTAAAAACTCCATAATGCCTTCCACATTAAGCTATTGAAACCATTCAAGAGATCTCTTCCCACACATCTTATCTATGAAAAGGCCCCATTTATTATTGATAAAGAAGAAATACTTGAACAATGAACCTAATTGCATTGTTGATCATTAGCCAATGGCAACCCAAAAGGGCAATGTTTATGTCAAGTATTTCTTGAAGTATAAAGAACATCTAAGAGACGATGCTTAGTGGATGCTTGAATGAATCTTTCAAGCTTTTCCAAACCTCATCAATTCTCATAATCAAATGCACAATTAGTTGCATTTCCTAAATCACTTGCTATAGATATTATTTTATTTTTATTAGTATTGACTATAGCAAAGTATGCCATAGGTATGCATCAAATGTAGCAAGGGTTCTAGCGGATTCTTTGCATGATCTAGTTGGGGGAACCTAGCTAGCCTATGTTTTTTAGAAACCCGAGTTGCCTAATGTTAAGGTTAAACCAGCTCATGCTAGATGGTCGGTATTGTGGGTGACACCATGATAATACTAATAATGCTAGTGCTAGTGGTGTTGTGCTTGATTGTTGTACAAAGAAAATTATTATATTGGGCTTTTGATCAGGTTGGTGATTTGTTTTAATTTATTGCTAACCACTAATGTGATTGCCACTTAAGTATAGATTATGGAACTAATGATGAGGATTGGAGTTAATGTGAGTGTATTGATTGGGTGTTACATAGCAAATGCTCTATGGACATGGGCAAATTTCGTATTTCTTTGATATTATATACCTTTGAGAAATATTTTTGTTAGACGACATTAATCAATTTTTGATAGATCAAGCTCAAAGAGGCTATATAAAAAGCATCCCTTATTTTGGAGGAGAGAGGGATAATTTTGGCTTCATATGCTATGATGGAATATCTTAAATACTCTAGATGACGAAGAGTAAGCCACTCATTTGGGGGTGGGGGGATTGTATCAAGGTGGTTGTCATTGCTCTTTGCACTTTGGTTATCTCTCTCAACTATCAAGTGGTGTTTTTGTATTAGAGAATTCCTCTTTTTTGTTTTAGAATATTTCTTAAATGAATTACTGACAAAAACACATGTCTTCCTCTCAATAGAAAGGGACTCTGATGTCAAATACTCTATTAAATGCATCCACTATAACTTTCTATCTTGGAAAAATGAGGATATGAGCATAGAAAACAATGCATGATATTTAGGATATTTTCTTGTACAACCTCCATGTAGTGCACAATTCTCATATGCTATAGGCATCTTAAACAACCCATTTTTTGTGTGTGAAGATGATGTTGATTTGATGCTAGTTCCTCTTCCTCAATGGTTTGGTTATCATGACATGTAATGGAGGGTACCTCATTGCTAATAAGCCCATTCCATTTGTTTTTGTCCTGTGTATTTGAGATCAAGGCCATCAAGACCACAAGGTCATGACTACTTGTGTACTTTTTAAAGCATTCATCCCCTCTAGTGTATCATCCATACTCTAGATGCACTAAACCAACTATCAACTATAAAGTAGTATCAAAAGAGCTCATAGCTAGTCCATAAGGTACTAGCGAAACCAAAACATAAGACAATGTTAACAATGCTAGTCCATCCATGTGTTTTTGTCCTTTTTATTTGAGATAGATTCCATTAAGACAACAAGGCCATGACTACTTATGTACTTTTTAAAACATTCATCCCTTCAGTGTATCATCCACACTCTAGATGCACTAAACTAGCTACGTGCTACAAATAATGGTCCATAAGGTACTAATGCTACCAAGACATAAGGCATAAGACAGTGCTGACAATGCATTGCACTAACCATTTGAAAGCATTTGTGATTCACTCATACTATGGCCTGTGTGATGTAGTGTCTAAGAGTAATAATATGGCAAGTAGCTATTGCACCTTCAAAGCATGAGATTAATTTCCTTGTGAAAATCTTCCAAGGTTTTCCAAAATTTAAGCATTTTTGTCGTCCAAATTCCTTTGCATGTGCAAGACCTAGCTCATTCTTCACAACTTCAAGTAGAGGTGCCCTTTTTTATTTTTCTAGATTAATTGAATCCTTCATTAAAACTTTTCTCCAGTTGTACATCTTATCATAGACTTGTGCAATACTATAATTTTTGCAACGTGATCATAATCTGAGTTATCCTCACTAGTTAGGATTTTCAAATTTCAAGTACTCCATTATTCTTGAGAGCTCTATGTGTACTCTCTCACTCTACAAGTGCATTCTCTTTTGTAGCAACACCTATTATTTCATCATCATGAAGACCATTGTCATGATTCTATGATGGTTTAGAAGTAGATGATCCATCCAGCTTGTGTTGACCCTTAGTCAACTGAGACTCAACCCAGGTAAAAGTCAACCCTAGGGACTCACCACACGATATGGACGATAGCACTTGAGTTCAACAGAGTGGGTTTTATTTTCTTGTGGAGTTACAAAAAATACACATAAAGAGGGGTATAAGGGGTACTTAAAAGACATTTTTTTTGAACGCATGTGATATAGGGTGTTTTCACATATTGAATGCTGTGGGCAGGCAACCAAACACCCTGGTTATCAAACAAGTAGATGGTCCATAGGAGTTAGCAATCTAGATAAGTTCCCAAATAGGAAATAGGAAGGTGGTTAGTAGAACCACTAGGTAGAAGGGGACCTCAAAACTATAAAGTGAATCACTGTATGAAGTAGGGATGTCCCCCCTTGCTCTTTTGTCTACGTGAGTGGTGAGTCATCCTATTGCTACAGTGAGTGCTCTGCCTCGAGACAAGGAGAGAGACAATTGTGCAAACCCAAGTTGTTTGTATTGGCTCTATCATTTTCATTAATACAAGTGATTGTTTACATACTTATTATTTATTTTCCTTGCTTGTAATAATTGCCTGCTTATTCACCCATCTTCATACGATTTTGCCCACACTGCACGGACCTTTTTTCCCATTAGTTTCTAACGTAACTCTAAAACCAAGCACCAAGTAGGAACATCTTCCAATATTCTTCTAGCGTGCAAGAGAGGGCATCTTTCTACCAAGAATTGTGCATGCACCAGTCATTGAGCATTGAGGTACCAGGTCTTGAGGCATGAGCAGAACGAAGTGTCAACATTTGGTAATCTTGTTGCGGATCGTCATGTGGACAATTTAGTGGAGTGAGCTAAGAGCAAGGACAAGAGTGCGAACCCATCCAAGCAACAACATATGCTGACAAGTGATGTACTACAATTGCTACTTGGTCAAGCATACTATTTTAGAAGATATCTTTGAATGTCGTTTGTTGATTTTAGAATCCTGCACACTTTCTTGACAACTCATGTCTAGATCAAAGAGTATTCCTAGGTAGCCTTACATATTATCCAGGCACTATGAGAAGTCTGATACATGCATGGAGTGAAGACAAAGATATGAGGCCAGAAGAGAGGAGCACCTTCATTGAGGACAAAGAGATTGGTACAAACAAGCCCGAATAACTGCAATAAATTATGAGCCAGAGAAGGAAAATCATGAGAATTAGGAAGATGTTTTAGAGAGTCACTTGTAGCAAAGAGTTTGAGGTAGAAGAAGACTTGGCCATGGACAGATAAGTATTGGATTTTGCTACTATGCCAATACTAGGAGTGAATCGGCTCCATGAGGACATCCAAATCAACCCAAAGTTTTGGATTACGATGTAACCTTTAGGCATTGGATAGAAGCATATGTGCAATATTCCACAAAGAGTCTCAAAGTTTATGAGCAAGTCCCAAGACCACCAAGCCATGTGTATGGGTCTTGACAGGAAGGGGACATGTCTAAAATAGAAGCAAGGCATGCTTTAGACAATGAACAACAAAGAAGACCTGCCCACAAGAGAAAGAGGAATCAATAATGGAACCACAATCAGGGCCAAGGTTTAGAAAGAGAATGAAGCCAAGGCAAACATAGCAGGGAGTAGTACCAGGGCATCGAGCATCAAGTCCTTTCTGCTCCATTGCCAAGGTACCTAGTATCTAGTGCCCTGCCATCAAGTATGTGAGACCAAGCAAAACAAGAACCATAGGAAATGGATTGGGAGGAATGCCAAGCACTTGTGGGTAGTCGATGTGGCCAATTAGCGGACGTGTTCACAACTCAAGAGCCACCTTTGTTCCAAGACGACACTATGAACAT
The DNA here is from genome assembly GCF_047967505.1 of Dipteris shenzhenensis. Taxonomy (NCBI): domain Eukaryota; kingdom Viridiplantae; phylum Streptophyta; class Polypodiopsida; order Gleicheniales; family Dipteridaceae; genus Dipteris; species Dipteris shenzhenensis. The sequence goes on along the minus strand of NC_141598.1, from coordinate 22,676,588 downwards.
GAACACCTCTTAGCACGAATTGCATATCCTATATAAAATTATGAAATTAACACATAGAATATCATTTATAGCAACAAAGACCACATTTATGATGGTTTAGATTATTATACGAATTGCACCAATTATAAGAAAAGATTGTGAACCACAAATGGAAAGACTTCTCTATTATCATCAGCTCATAGACTCAAGATAGGGATTGGCGCAAGGATATTATGGCCTTAGCACCACTACTATGTTTGTTGGCCTTACAAGTCTAAAAGAGCATGCTATGGACCCTATATACTAGACATAGGAGCAACTACTTGACAATATGCTATCAATTTGCAAGTTCGGATCGGTTTTTAGGTGAACCCAACCATCATTTGATCAAATGGAAAAAGAGAGAATGCTACAAATCTTTCATCGAGAACAAGTTACTGATTGGTGGTTCTTTAAATGCATTGCTAGAATATGCATATTACTATCCAATGCCTCTGATGATCCTATAGACTTTGACATATATGTGTCAATAGATGTTGAAATGGCTCCATTTGTATCACATCCAGGATTGGAAAGCTATCTATACAATTCTGCTTCAATCATTACTTGATCTCTCTCAATTGATTCTTCAATCATCATTGCGACACCATATACCTCTATTATAGTTTTATAGTAGTGATCCATTTTCTCTCTGGCATGCAATCCTTTGACAAAAATTTTGATTAATTGGTTGTCTATTAGTTTCAAAGTTCCTCTATGATGACACTTTTGAGCTTGTTTGCTGAAATAATATGTACCCTTGTCTCACTTCATTTGAAATATCATTGGCAATGTTCATTTCTGAATTTCTTTGTTTGAGATTTGAAGTTTGTGAAAAGTTGTTGATGGCACATTCTATTCTAAAAATACTAGTATTAAGTTTTGTCATAGCATGGGCCATGAGTTTTGCATTTCCATACCCATTTTGAGGTACAATCAAATGGTTCTCCTATGAGAGCTTATGGAAAAAGTTTTAAATAATCTTCCTCCTGGCTTGAGGTTTTTCCTAACCATTTCTTCTCACAAAAAGCAATGAATTCTTTAGGATTACCTCTACGTGAGAACACAGGCATGTGTGCAAATGAATCATGTTGTATGCCAAGCTCTTATGTGATTATTGTCTCCAACCTACTCCATTGTATTGTTGGCATGCATGCCTATGTATTGGGGATAATCTTTTGGAGCTTGATTCCCTATAGGTTCCATTGTGAGCTTTACACCGATTAGGTCTTTATGTTTTGGGAGAATTATGAAGTATAAGAATTGTAATTCACCACTAGTCAACCTTTGTTACCTTAACCTGATTGTGATAGCCAAGGTAATGCTTGTCGAATAGCCAAGGTAATGGTCCATTAAATTGCATGATTTGTTTGACTATTGGTTGGTGCCATCAAATCAGTTCAATTAAACTTGGCATGAGATTATGGTATGTACTTACGAAGATTCCATGTTGGAATGATATCCCTTTTGAGCAATGCTAATTTGTGGATGAAGCTTTTTTAAAGCAATACTTTGACAAAATTTCACAATAACCTTCAAAATCACTGTGGAAATGTTTCCTTTGAATGGCTAAATTTATTTTTAAAGAATATAATTTTGCTGATCACCCCCCCCCCCCCACCGCCCTCAAAGTAAGATGGAAATTGGTGCAATTATTAGCTTTGGAGATGATGTTCAAAATCAAGTCAAATGTGTTGTAATATTGGTGCAAATCATGATCTTTGATACTATCTTATTATAAAATGTGCCTAAGATTGTGCACTTACGAACTGGTGTAGACGGATGATGAGCAAAAGTTATGCATGAGTAAGTGTAAAACTAGCCCACACATGGGTGAAAATTAATGATTTATTTGGATGTTACAATGGTGCATCATGGGCTAGAAAATACCTGTAAATGTGATGATTCCATATGTGCAATTTGGTTCCAAATAGTATTTGATTTGGAAGTATGTTTGGGTCCAAACCGCATTTAATTTGGAGGTTAATTGAGTGAGTTATGGTTAATTAGACATAGGGTGAAATTCAAGGTAATGTAGTCTTTAAGATGGATATGAAGGGGCTTTAGTCTTAAGGTCCTAGTGTGAAAATGCCTTAGTCATAAGGAAAACTAAACCTCCTTGCGTTAGGACAACTAATCAAGGCTAATCTCACCCTAGTTAGATTAATTAAACTTGAGGTGAGTTGAGTAGCCCAATTACATTAGGCTAATCACATTTAGTTTGATATCTTAGTGTTGAGGATGACCTCTCCACCCATGTGGAACTCAACCAAGGAGGGTTAGTAGACCTCTAGTAAAGGGGAGTTACAATACTAAGTAGTGGATAATTTTGTAACTGTAGGGATAGTTATAACTATCCCTAATAGCCAGTAGTAGTGGCCTTATCCACCACATCATTTTTGGAACTATGTATGTTTCCGGCTACTATCCGACTGAAGTCATAACACTACTATTAAAAGTTGTTATAAGTTGATCATCATCTCTTGCATCAAGGTTTTTATTGCTATCTACTGAAATACAAACTATTTGCAATATTTCTACTGTACAAATAGTTGTCTCGGTTCTTTGTATGTTTTGTACTATCTTTTCCTTTTTTCGACATTAGTTAGACCCTAGCATTCCCATTGCCAGGAGTGGATATGTGTAGGTGTTTTTCAGTCTTTTGGAGACACCACTAACACTATTGGCGATCCTCTACTGTGTTCAAGCTCTCACTGTTATCGGTTGCTACTACATAGGAAATCTGCAAAAGAGTGAAAGCCATATGATCTACAATGACTACAAGAAAAATAGAGTAGCAGAGGCAAAAAATCCCAAGAAAATCAAATCAACAATGATGTATTGTTGCAAAGATGACTTCTAGCAAAGCAAAAACGACATACAACCAGATTCAGTGAGCAGAGTCATTCAGAAATTGCTTGAAGTTGGACCACTTTTGGAAATCCTTCACAACTTTTGTAAATGACTTCCTCATGACAAAAACCAGCTGGATAGCTACCACAACACTCCGGACGAGTGAACACACTACAACCAGTGAGGTGTCTACAAAGTTGTGGCTTGGATTGAGCAATTAGCAAGAAGTGGGTTACTCTGACTCCATTCCAACCATACAAATGTACAACAACAGTAAGACAATCTAGCATGTAATCATTGGATTACCTAGTAAATAGTCATCCAACTACGCAACAACACAAACAAATACTCAAGGCGACAAGATCTAGCAAAGTGCAAGTAGATTCCTTATCAAATTGCACTATAGACAACTCAACAGTAGCCAACGACTATAGTTCTCTAATTCTCTCTTACATGGCAAATACCTTGGTCCATGCTGGATAACTTTCAGGAGAAAACATCACCTCGTCAAATTGGCTACACCTATTTTACAAGAAACCATGCTAGACTGGAAGCGAGCACACAAACAGATGATCATGATGACATTCTCCACCATGATCGAGATTACACTGAGTGGAACAAGTTCTTCTAATAATTATGTATATGGCATAGAAATAAGTGAGGTTCAAATCAAACTTAGCAAATTGATGGTGCAATCACCTACTAAAGAATTACTCAAAAGGAGTATTGCAACAAATTTTAGAGCACGCCTATTTGTTCAAGCTGAAAGGAAAATCGACTTCAATCCATTACCTCCACCTCCAAAAAAGAAAGTACAAGCTCCATCTCAAAGATAACAATGCTAGCCAAGAATGTAGAATCATTTGGTGAAGTCAGCTAAATTCACCAGCAAGAAGAAAGGACAAGATCCAGATAGTCATGTCGGACAATTTGAAACAAGATGGGGATTCGGACAACTCCCAAACCTCACCAAAAAAGAGCAGTTTGTAGCAAGTTTTAATGGTAAGGCAATGATTTGGCTTATGCAATATGGTGTAGCTCATTTTGCCTCTTATGATGAATTGAAAACTGCATTTTTAAGCCGTTTTTGTAAAGAAAAAACTCCAAAAGACATGCTCAAGAAGCTTTGGAATATGAAGCAAAAACATCTCTTAGTTGAAGACTATGCACACATGTTCAGAAATCTGAATAGAAGGTTGAAAAACAAGCAACAACCCACTGATGAGAAGTTGGGAGATTATTTTTGTAAGGGACTAAATAAAGAATTATGGACAGCTGTAGCTGGCAGAGATCAGCTTATAGGAGTAAATGATTTTAACAACATGGTTGATGCGGCACAAAGAGGCACGAAGTTAAGGTCTAAAAAACAAAAGAGGAAAAGGAATTTTGACTCTAACACAGTTTTTGAAATAGAGATACACATTGATGTAGAAGATGAGGAAAGTGATGATACAAAAGATGGCATATCAGATGATGAGAGTGAAGAGGAAGAGACCTCAAAGAAAAAGAAAAGAGAGAGCAAGAACAAAGAGAAATCAAAAGGCAAGAAGAAAACAGACAAGTTCTCTAAGTTAGAACAAATGATTAAGGAGCAATTGGAAACTTTAAAAACACCCCCACCCACGCCTAAAGTTGCTTATGATTTTGTGGAAAGGACAATCATGAGAAAGAGAGATGCTGGTATAATCCAAATAATAGGGGAAGATTCCCTCCTCATGTGCAAAATTCAAACAATCAAGCCCCACCCATGGCAGCTAATCAGATTGCAATAGGCAGGCAAGGACAACAAAGATTCAATAATGCCCCACCAAGAAGACCCAATCTATAGAATTGGGGAAATCAACAAGGATAAAACCAAGATCAAGCATGCACATACTGTGGCATGGAAGGCCATAGACAAGGTCCTTAATGTGAGCTTTGGTGCAAGCACAGAGGAGAAAGAGGAATCCCAATAATCAATCATAATGCAAGAGGTGACCAAAATCAGCTAGCAGCAGCCAACACTAATTGTTCATATGGTGTACTTGGATCCTATAAATGAGGATTACAATCAACAAAATCAAAGAAATCAGGGTAATATGCATGCACTAGCAGTGACCAGATCTAAAGGTACAAAGCCCATGCCCGGCCTCGGAGATGCACTAAGAATGACGACAAAGCCAATGAATTGGCCTAATCAAGCACAGAGGTCCAAAATAAAGCTCTGCAGCAACAAGTACTTGAGAGTAATGCAGCAACAGAAGGAATATCATAATAGCTCCAAAACAAGGGTAAGGCTAAGCTCAACCTAAGAGTACTTGATAGTAATGCAGCAACAGAAGCAAGATCATCACAGCTCCAAAACATGGGTAAGGCTAAGCTCCAAAACAAGGGTAAGGCTAAGCTCCAAACATAGTCGGACAGTCTTCCAACAGAAAACATCCGACATCAACCTATAGATAATAAACTTCTGCAAAGCAACATCCAACACTTTAACAGGGTTCCAGATACACACACAATAGGACAAGCTTCTTCCAACTCGAGATATATTCCCAAGGACAAAATTGATTTATTGGACAAAACTAGCTTAGACTTAGCAGATGTCTTAAAGTATCCATGAGATGTGCAAAATGTCAATGTTTGGCTAGTTCTTAACCTCTCTAAAATCCTGCTGAACATTGCATCAATATCCTCATGTGTATGCCCAACCATCAAGAATCCCAATTGAATTGACTTGAAAGTCCCTCGAGTAACACAAGTAATGATAGGTATGCAAACAAGTACCTATTCTTGTTTTCAGAACCACAATTATCCAACCGTAACAATAGGTGTTCGGGTAGTTTCTTATAAGGATTTTCTTGATGGGAACTTCCAAGTCCAAGGTCTTTGAATGTTCCACCCACTGCTTCAAGATGAAGTTGTTGCTTGTCATTAGAAACATAGTGAGAATCCAATGCTTCTCTTGAGGTTAGTGCATTTAGCAGAGTGTTGTCAGACCTTGGCATCCCATCATGTACCAAATCTCCAAGTGCATGGTTATCAGATCTTTCAAGATTTCTCAAACACAAGGATAAAGAAAAGTGACCATAACATCCTTGACCATGTCCATGTGTTATCATGCCAGTCAAAGCCACTGGGAGCTGAAAGGATTTGTTTGTGTCCTTTGAACGATTGCGTAATCTAGGGATGGTTGTCTTCTTTTGGTCCATCTTATCATGGATAATGTACAAGTATGTCTGAGATACATTTCAAAAAATCTACGCCAAGTGTAGTACACATTTCTACAACTTTTTTGTTGTAACATGTGTTTTCTTCTATCTTTCATCAACTTATTACGTATATTTTGACATTTTATCACTGCAAGCTGAGCCTTGATTGCACTACATAAACCACACTTAGAGAATTCACTTGTTTTTGACAAAGTTACATGCTTGAATTCAGAGTTCCATATGCGGTTGAATGTGGAAGTTGACATCTCCTTACAACCCAAACTATGCTTTAACTGCATGTTAACCTCATAGAGAATATCAACCTACTTGTATACATCCGGTATCACCAATTGTGTTTCTCTTGATCCATCCTAAAGTGTTCTACTTTTGTGTTGCATACGCTCAGAATTGTTATCCACAAAATCTTGGATTATGGCTCTACCCAGTTCTATGTGGTCCCAACCTCTCCGCACGATTCCTTTATTACTGTGCATGCACCTTCGTATACCAAATTCAAATTTCTCCCTGTATCGATAAAATGTTGTTTTTGGAATACCATGCATTTCATACCATGCTCTACAACAAACTTGAATACCATTTAATGAAAAGACATATTTGAACTGCCCATTGTCATCTTTTCGACAAGCAACCCCAAGAGTGTCATATACATAATTGGTGTGAGCCTCCAAACTTTGGCCCCAATACTCTATGCGTAATTTGGATATCATTGGATGATCGGCAAATTGACAATAATTTTGTTTACAACAATCAATCATAGATACTTTTGTGACTGCATCTCTTGTGAGTCTAGATGATGCTAATGGCATGGCATGTTTTTTAGCTTTCCTCTTTATCATGCAATAATGCCTCTTTTTTGTGAATTTTTCATTTGGGTCCTCATCTTCCATGTGCTTTTGCCTAGAACCACTTGGAAAATTCATGGTGTCATCGATTCTTAATGAAGTTCCATCTAAAAAGGTTATTTGTGCAATGGGCCATTTTATTAAGTGGATGGTATCGATGCTTGATACATCACTATGATACTTTTCAATTCCCACACCCAGATTACCTTCACCAAGCATCTCAAAATTTATAGGTTCAAATGGGTAGACATACAAAGCAACACCCTCAGCAATGCTCTTGGTTTTTTGCTCATCCCATATTAAAACTTTCTTGTCCTTCCATGATTCTTGAATGGAAAACTCATCATATTCACATAGAGGTTCAACATCAATGTTATCTGATGTTATATCATTAATTGGTACAATAGCTCCATTGACATTGTCCACACAACTCATTGATCATGCTTTCCAACAAACACCACTATCCAAAGCCTCATAGACTAGGAATGCATCCATTGTAGGAAATGGAAGAAGTGCACTTTCATCCATACAAATATTAATCGCCACCGATACATTGTTTTCTCCCAAGGGCACACCTTGGCACATGTCATCATGTGATGTAGAGAATATTGTCCCAATCGCAACAATCTTTCCACTGACAAGCAAGTTGACTTTAACCCCCACTTTCAATGTGGCACCTGCATACATAGCATTTGCTATAGTTCAATATTGATATCTGATGGTGTGACTTAGGATGAAAATGCTTTACAAGATTTCATTGCATGACCAAATCTTCCTAAACCTTGGTGCTTTGAATTTTAGCCAGTAAAATCTGGCTACATGGCCAAATCTTTACAAACCATGGTGCTTTGAAAGGGAGATAGCAAGATTTGTCCACACAACCAAATCTCCTGAGACACTGGTGCTTTTAAGAAGCCATCAAGATTTATCCACACAACCAAATCTACTTAGACCTTGGTGGTTTGAAAGAAGCCAAATCTCCACATACCCTGGTGCTTTCAAAGAAGCCCACAAGATTTGGCCACATGGTCAAATCTCCCCAGACCCTGGTGCTTTGAAAGGAGCCAACAAGATTTAGCCACATGGCCAAATCTCCTAAGAACTAGTCCTTTGAAAGAAGTAATAAGATTTGGCCACACAGCCAAATCTACTTAGACCTTGGTGCTTTCAAAGAAGCTAGCAAGATTTGGATGCACGACCAAATCCTTCAAGACCTTGGTGACTTCTTTCAAAGCACTAAAAAGATTTGGTTGTGGCGTTCTTTCAAACTTGGGGAGATTTGGTCGTGTGGCCAAATCTTGTAGGCTTCTTTCAAAGCACTAGGATATGGGGAGTTTTGGCAATGCAACCAAATCTTGCGTGCTTCGGAGGAAGGAGAAGCTCTGTGGAAAGTTTTGTGGGTGACTTTATTTGCATCCGAGGGTGTAGAGAACTTGGAGGAACCTTTGGAAAAGTCACTTTGGTTTTGCGAAGTGGTTTTGAGAGCTTGTTAAGTGTTTTCAAAGAAAAAGTCGTTTTTTGAGCTTTTCTCTGTTCTGTTTTTGATGACAGAGACTTTGTATTGACTTGTAGAATCAACTATTGCTTGCTTTTGGTATCCACTTCACTTCAGGAGCTTGGAAAAACCTTCATTCTTGAATCTGGGATCATTTCATTGGATTTTTGACTCACTGTGTCAGTTTCTGCGTTTTTTTGCTTGGGTGTTGGAACTCAAGTTTGGAGCAACCATTTGCAGATCTATTAGTTCCGGTGGACTCAGGAGGTCCGAAAACTTCTATGTTGCTCATCATTTACACTCCGGTGGAATTTACAAATAGCTTTGTTTTCAAAAACTTTTTTCAGTCTGTGTGTTAGACCTAGTGATTGAGACCAGGTTTCCAAAACCGTCTGTCCCATTGCGTTTCAAATGCCCAAAAACCCCTACCTGTTAATTCTTACACGATTCGATGGAGGATTTTCAGAGTTATAGATCTCTGCATATTCAATTTTGTCTCTCTGTTATGCATTTTTCATTCTAAGGTTTTGAAACCTTGGATTTATGCCACATGGCAGTGGATAAGTGTTGACTCCCATTTCTCACTCATCGGTTGGGATTTTGGAGTTCTGATAGAAGAGAAATATTTGCAGATTTTCTTGTTGAGTCCGATTATGCAATGGCGCCCATGTTTTGAGGCATCTCAAGTTCTATTTTCAGTAGCGGTCATTACCGCGGGACTATGATTTCTTGAGCATACCTTATGTAGATCACTCTGGTTGCAATTGTGTGCTCATTCATGGTGTGCATTGGGTTGTAGTGGATGATTTATAGGCCATTTGGATGCATTGCGATCCTTATTGGATGCGTTAATAGGCCCAAATTACCTTGTGGGATGCTATTTTTATGGACAGTTTGCACATGGATGCTATTTTATGCTGAGGGACAACTTTGACACATTGCAGGTGATGCTCTGATAGTGCTATGCTCTCTTGGATGAGATATTATTAATGCATACGCCAGTGGATGGTGTTTATACTTGAGTCATTTGGCACTTATTGGCATTTTGGATTGCCATTGCAGTTGGCATTTTTTTTGGGGTCAAATTTGCTCCTATGCATAGTATATGCACATGAGTCAGATGCTTTGAGACATGAGTTTTGGTGATATTTCACTCTATTGTGGCATACACATTTAGGTGCACCTGGTATTTGGTGTGATTTTCTCTTGTAGGCACTAGCATTTGGGATTTTTGCTTCATTTGCATCATGGCATCCTCTTCCATGTCTAAAAAGGAGTTTTTTAGCATTAAAAAGTTTGATGGGACAAACTTTTCTTTGTGGAAAGAACAAATAAGGGATGTGCTTATTCAAAAGAAGCAGATTAAACCCTTGGTAGGGATTGAAGCTAAGCCTGCAAATATGTTTGAGGATGATTGGAATGAGTTGGATACATTAGCAAAATCTACTATTAGACTTCATCTTGTAGAGTCAGTTTATTTCATAGTAGTAAATGAGCAGACTACAGAAGATTTGTGGAAGAAACTGTGTGCCACTTATGAAAAGGAAACTGCCTCTAATAAAGTTTACCTCAAGAAGAGGTTGTTTGAGGTGTAGATGAAGGAAGGGGTCGCCATTGCTTCTCACTTGAATGAATTCAATATTATTTTCAGCCAGCTTCAGGCTCAAAAGATGAATTTTGATGCGGAGACTAAGGCAATATTTCTCTTATGTTCATTGCCATCCTCATGGGATACCTTCCATACAGCTCTTTGTAACTCTGCACCTGGTGGAGTACTGAAATTTGATGATGTTGTGGGTAGCTTGTTGGCCGAGGAGATTAGATGGAAGTCTATGGACGGCAACAAGCAGGATGCAGCCTTAAATGTACAAAGGGGCAGATCATAGTTCAAGGGGAAGTCCCAAGAAAGAGGGAAGTCTCGTAGCAAATCCAAGGCACAAAACATTGAGTGTTACCATTGTGGCAAGAAGGGCCATATGAAAAAGGATTGCTACAAGCTGAAAAGAGAGTAAAAGGATAAGAAAAAGAATGCAAATTGGGGTGCAAATCAAAAGGAAGAGAGTCCAAGGGAGGACAAAGGAAAAGTGAAGATCGAGGAGATCAATGCAGTCACACATGATAGTGACAATGACGTTCTCTTCATGTCTAGTTTATCTACAGAGTTGCTTACCACTTCAGATGATGCATATTCCCAGGATTGGATTTTGGATTTTGGTGCTTCATTCCATGTTACTTAGTGGAAAGAAAGGTTGTGTGCATCTTGGAAATGACTATGCATGTGACATAGTGGGAGTAGGTGACATAAAGTTTTCTTTTGCAAATGGGTCTGCATTTATTTCGAAACATGTGAGACATGTGCCTAAGCTGACCAAGAGTCTTATTTCAGTGAGTCAGCTAGATGATGCTAGTTTTCACACCACTTTTGGCTTTCAGAGTTGGAAAATTTAGAAGGGCTCTATGCTTTTGGCCAGGGGTGCCAAGTATGGAACTTTGTATCCCTTACATGTATCAGGGGTATTTGATCATGTTGTTGCAATAACTGAGCAACCAAGCACGTCTTTGTGGCATTGCAGGTTGGGGCACATGAGCCAGAATAGAATGAAACTCTTATGCTGTTTGGGTTATGTATCGCATTTGAGTTTCTCTGATTTTGAATTTTGTGAGCACTGTCTCTATGGGAAGCAGACTAAATCAGCTCATAAAAGAAGGGGAAAGAAAGAGTTTGAAAAGCTTAATTTGGTGCATTCAGATGTATGTGGTCCCATGCCTACACGGTCATTAGGCAGGGCTAAATACTATGTGACATTCATTGATGATGCAACTAGGAAAGTGTGGGCTTATGTTATAGCTCATAAGAGTGATGTGTTCTAGGTATTTTAGAAATGGCTGGCCTTGGTTGAGAATCAGTCAGGTAGAATGCTTAAATGCCTATGGACTGACAATGGTGGAGAGTATCTCTCTCATGACTTTCAGCATTTCTGTGCTACATGTGGGATTAACAGGGAGCTCACATCCCCTCATACTCTAGAGCAAAATCTAGTTGCAGAAAAGATGAATTATACCATTCAAGAAAGGCTACAATGCATGCTTTCCAATGCAAGTCTTTCTGGTGGTTTTTGGACTGAGGCAATGAAGACTGCAGTGCTTGTGATCAATAGATCACCTAGTAAGAGTTTGGATGGTGGTATTCCTAAAGAGGCATGGAGTGGCAAGAAGCCCTCTTACTCTCATTTGCCTATATTTGTGTGTGAGGCATATGCACATGTGCCAAAAGAGCTTCGAAAGAAGCTAGATCCTAAGTCTAGGAAATGCATCTTTCTGGGTTATGGTGAAAGTGGAGAGATGGGCTATCGTCTCTAGGATCCAGAAGCAAAGAAGATCATATGCAGCCATGATGTAGTCTTCAATGAGAAGAAGATGCATAAGGCACCCATGAGGGATGTGGAAATGAGGAGAATCACTTTCTAGGATGTGAATCCACTTGCATATGTTGATAGATAGTTCCACTTGCATATGTTGATAGATAGCAAGCTGTCCATGCACCAAATATGCAAGAAATGGTACCACCAAGTACTCCCATAGGTATACAATCAAGGGTAGATGATGGATCATCTATTGGTGGGAATGATGAGCCAAATGTGGCTGATATGCAGGTGGGACAGCAAGCTAAAATGCCCTTGAGAAGATCATCTAGAGTGTCTAGACCGCCTGATAGGTTTGTTCCAAGGGTAGACTATGTGATGCTTACTAATTGCGGGGAGCCTTCTTACTATAGAGAGGCTATGATGCACGAGGATCAATGCAAGTGGGAGTATGCTATGCAATCAGAGATGAGTTCACTTATGAAGAATAAGATTTGGGACTTGGTTTCTTTGCGACATAGAAAGAAAGCATTGCCATGTAAATGGGTCTACAAAATGAAGGTTACAGGTGATGATGTGCCTAGGTACAAGGGCCGTTTGGTCGCTAAAGGGTTCAAACAAGAGAAGGGTGTGGACTTTGATGAGATATTCTCTCCAGTTATGAAGATGACCACACTTAGATGCATTCTTGGACTAGTGGCATCAGAGGATATGGAGCTTATGCAGATGGATGTCAAGACAACTTTCTTGCATGGGGATTTGCATGAGGAAATTTACATGGTGCAGCCGGAAGGCTTTGAAGAAAAGGGCAAAGAGAATTTAGTTTGCAAGCTGAAGAAGAGTCTCTATGGTCTTAAGCAAGTGCCTAGAGAATGGTATCAGAAGTTTGATGCTTTCATTCGGTCCCAGGGTTTTACAAGGAGTGAAATTGATCACTGCCTCTACACTAAAAGGGCTAAGGATAATAGCCTGATAATCTTGGCACTATATGTGGATGATATGCTATTGGCTAGCAAGAATACTTATGAGCTAGATGAATTAAAGGCCAAGTTGCATGAGGCCTTTGATATGAAGGATTTGGGACTTGCAGGTCATATTCTTGGTATGCGCATCACGCCTGATCAGAGTGGGAAACTCCTTTGGCTTTCACAAAAAGAGTATGTTACAAAAGTATTGCAGCATTTCAATATGGAGGGGGGGAAGGCAGTGAGTACTCCATTGCCTCCATATGTGAAACTGAGTCATACAGATAGTCCCAAATCATATGAGGAAAGGGCCATGATGGCCAAGGTTCCTTATACATCAGCAATTAGGAGTCTTATGTATGCTATGATAGCTACTAGACCAGACATTGCATTTGTAGTGGGAGTTGTTGGCCAGTGTATGGCTAATCCAGGAAAGAGGCATTGGGAGGCAGTTAAGTGCATCATGAGGTACATGAAGGGCACCAAGGAGATGTGCATCTACTTTGGTAGAGGAGACATGTGTGTACTTGGGTACACAGATTTAGACTATGCAGGGCATGTGGATAGTAGGAGATCCACTTCTGGTTATGTGTTCATCTTTGCAAGTGGTGCAGTGTTGCGGATGTCTCGTGCATAGAAGTGCATTGCTTTGTCTACCACAGAGGCTGAGTATGTTGCAGCCACAGAGGGTTGCAAGGAGGCTATATGGCTTGATCAGCTAGTGGGAGATTTGAGGATTCATACAGGTGTACCGACATTGCATAGTGATTCCATGAGTGCTATTCAGCTAGCACGGAATCGGGTCTTTCATGGAACGACCAAACACATTGAGGTCAGGTACCATTTCATCAGGGAGGTACTTGAGGACAAGCGCATAGGACAAGCGCATAGAGCTTGTCAAGGTTCATACAGATGATAACCCTGCAGATATACTGATGAAGAGTCTACCTAGTCAGTGGTTTGAGTATTGTCGTGTATTGATGGGCATTGGATAGTATGCTCATTGGTTGTTCTCCCTTAAAGGCACATTGTCCTTTAATTGTGGTTTGTGGGGGTTAAAGGTCACTGTGCCTTTACCCCGGTTATGTACAATACTCAAACACATATATAAATGAATGAAAAAGAAGATTAGGGTGGTTCTGCACCCACCAAAACTTGTGTGGCTCTTAGTTTCTCTCTCTCCCTCTTTCGTTCTTGCTTCCGTTGAGAGCACTCTCAAATCTTCAAATGTTTAAACATTAAATTTCAAAATTAAAAATCTAGATTTTAAAATTTAAAATTTAAAGTTCAAAATTCAAAATTCAAGTGTGAAATTTCAAAATTCAAATTTCAAGTTTCCAATTTTGAAATTCAAATCTAGAAATCCTACTTTCAAAAAAATCATACATGCTTTTCATGATTCAGGCTATTACACTTTAAAATCATACTATTACTTTAAAAGCAAACCTAAAAATCTAAAACCATTAAAAAACCAAAACTTTAAAAGGCAAAGCTAAACAAACCTTTTAAACCAAGCATAAAAAGTAAAACTATGAGAAGGAATTGAATTCTTCATGGGGGATAAGTGCTAGGCTCACCTTGTTCTCTCCCTTCCTAGATCTCAAATGTGTAACTAGGGTGGTTTGAGAGCCTTAGGACAATATCTTAGATGGGGTAGGTCTTGGAAAACACTCCTCCACCCTTGGTTAGCTAATTGCAAGCAAAAAAGTTCAAAACTATGTCAAAATGAGAGGTCCTGGGAGGTTCCCCTTCCCAGATTTATCCTAACAATGTGCACTTACTATGTAGATTTTAAACTTCAATTACCAATTAAACACTCTATAGGTTCCACACTCAATAGTTGGATTAGAAAGAGGTCTTTTTTTTTTTGCTCTACATACTTTTTTGGGGGTGCATGCTTTTTTGAGGGATTCCTCCTTCCCGCCACCCCTTCCTTTTCTCATCCTCTTACTCGTCCATCGTCGCAGAACCTCCTCGTCATTGTCGTGCCTCCCCTTGTCATCACAGGGCCTCCTCCTCCTCGTCATGCCTCCTCCTCCTCGTCATGCCTCTCATCCTCGTCGTGCAGAGCCTCCTCATCGCACAAAGCCTGCTCGTCGCTCCTCTCATCCTCGTCATGCATCCAATTTTGTTTTGAAAAAGAAAAACATGAATGCTTTCACACAAACAAATTTCATTGAGAGCACACAACCTAAAGTTTGACAATTTGGTTTTCCAACTCAATCTTCAGTTTGTTTCTACTTATGAATTTCATTTCCTTATTTATCAACAGATCTTGGCCATCTGAATTTCACATCGCTAGAAGCATTGCCTATACATGTGACACCTGATCCAATGATTCATTATGTGCCTAATTTGAACATTATCATGCAAGTTCCAAGCTCAACATGGTTGATTGAAAATGTTAGGGATGCAATGTCTAGAGTTAATGTTCCATTGACAAATGTGGATGCAAGCTTAGAAGGTAAAGGAGAAGATGCAATGTCATCGTATGAAGCCAAGGTGTAGGAAGAAATCTTAGAAGGTAAAGGAGAAGACATAATGTCACCCTCAGAAATAATGTCAAAAGAGGTGATAACAAAAATAAGACTAGCAGTGATAATAGATTTGAAAGGGTTATTGCTCAAGCGTTGTTTTTTGAAGTCAAACAAACATATGAGCTTGCACAATGGGAAGCATTGGCTTGTTCTCCATCCTGGGTGTTTAGAGTTTCTACAATGGTTGCTTGATCACTACCATGTTGGCATTTGGTCCACTGGAGGAGAAATGTTCTATTGTTTTCAACCAGTGATCCTTGAATTCAAAGAAAAAAACAAAGAAGTGCTCGAAAGGATGAATGTCAAATCTCATATGTCTATTCGTAGTTCAAAAAAAGACACAGAGAAAGGTTTTGCTTCACCTATAACCAAAACTAGATTGAGAGGGACTTGTCCTATCACAAGAAGTATGGTGCATGCTCAACATGTTACATTGAATGAAGAGGAAGAATGCATGCTAGGAAAAATTGCCAAAATGGGGCCATTGAAAGATAGTGAGGCAAAATGCTTTGCTATGGTTCTTGGATGGAAGGAAAGGGGAATCACTACCGATGCTTCAAGGGAATTCTTAGCCAACTTGATTCGATTTTATTGCATAGACAACCCTTAGTGAATCTGAGTGATCTTGTTAATTAGAGTTGCAGACACAAATGCTCAACTAAAACATTTGTACCTACATTCTGATTTATATTTGGATACTATTTGGTAAGATTCAATTTGCAAAACATTATGTTTATGTTTCAATTTGTTTTGTGAAAGAGTTAATAGACATTGAGTTAGTACCTTGTGCAAAAAATGCTCTATGCTTTGTGATGTGAGTTTGTATTCCTCCACTAAAAGAATGATTCTTAGATTTTAAACATATGATAGGTGTTGCAGATTGTCCTGAAAAGTTGAAGAGCTATCTTATTATATAAATTTTGATCCTGCATCCAATGGTTTATGGAAACATGAATTGACCATACCCATTGAGCACGTATTCAAAATGAATAGCATCCATTATGAAGTAAAGAAATCAACAATACCTGGGGCAGGTAATGGTCTTTTTGTACATATGAGCATCAAGAAGAAACAAGATTTGATGGTATATAATGGTCCAAAGTATGATTATGATACTTGGAAATCTCTCCTCAAGTTTTTCCCAAGGATGAAGACTTATGGAATGTTTGAAGATCCATTCATTGAGCCATTGATAGATGTGAAATGTATTGTGGGAGATGTATTGTATGGAAACATTGCTGGATATATAAATAGCTCAATGTATTATAAAGAAAGAACAAATGTTATATTTGTATACATCCCTAAGCTACCACCTTGGGCTCAAAAGTCACAAGGAGATTTGAGTGCCCATGGCTACATTACTATGCAAACCATAAACGATATCTCCTTCGGAGATGAGCTACTTTGTGAGTATGAATACTAGTATGGAATTGTTAATGATTGTGTTAAACGATGTGGTGCAATATTTAGTTGCAAAATTGGCTATGTGTCAATGGTTTTGATTATATTTAGCACAAGAAAGCAATTTAAAAAAAGGTTTTTATCAAGACCATGTCTCTGAGTTTCATGAGCTCTATTATGATGGAGAGTTTCATGAGCTCTATTGTGATGGAACGGTGTTTTTGAACACCACATTTATATGATGGATGTCAAAGCTCTACCATAATCCTATTACATATGTCAATACTACAATTTATCAACATAGAAACATATGCATTTGGCATTAATTTGATACATCTAATATACCAAATAAAAATTGATAGTTGTTGCAAGTTTAATTTTGTTTTTGAACACCACATTCATATGATGGATGTCAAAGCTCTATAACAATCCTATTGCATATATCAATACTACAATTTAATTTACTCCAATGAATCTTCCTAACGCAACATCTATAAATTGGATTTTGTTTGTGGTTTTGATGTATATGAAACAACAAACATTTTTCTTTCACTAGCAAATCAACAAATGTTTTGGCCATGGGGCCATGTTCACATCTATTAAGGCCTTTTGCCATAGCAACATACGGAAGCTTGTTACTTGGGTTCTAGGAATTGGGAAAGTATTGTGCATGGTCTAGTCTCCCCCAACATAATTGAAACTTGGGTCCTCAATGGAGCTAATGTTTCGATAAAAAACATCAAATTTTACTTTTGAAGTGACTATATTTTATTTCATGGGAATTGGGATATTCCCAAATTCTCTAATATAGTGTTAAAAAATGAAAGATGTCATGCTAGGACAGCTCAACACCATCAAGGCATCCAAAGAAGCATAGGATATGTTCGCAGCTCTCTACAAGTCCAAGAACACTTCCAAGATTCTCACATTGAGAAACCAAATCAACCAGATTTTCCGCAACAGTAGCAAAATTAGAGGCAGATGGGATGGAGGGGTAATGAATCTACTAGGGGCCTTGCAAGACATCTGGTTGCATAGGATCTTGGTGCATCAAAATGGAGCTCCAAGTAGCCCTTGTTTTGAGCCACTTTGACCCAAAGAGACCCTAAA
Source organism: Dipteris shenzhenensis (assembly GCF_047967505.1). NCBI lineage: Eukaryota > Viridiplantae > Streptophyta > Polypodiopsida > Gleicheniales > Dipteridaceae > Dipteris > Dipteris shenzhenensis. The sequence goes on along the minus strand of NC_141598.1, from coordinate 22,658,796 downwards.
TTGGTCCCCCTTGGGCCTCGCACATGGGAAAAGGCAATGAAAGAAGGTGGAAAGTAGGGGCTCTTTGAAGCCCTATGCTAATGCACATCAAAATGGGGCTCTCAACAACCCCTATTTTGAGGCCACTTCGAGCCAAATGGATCTTGAGTTGTTTCCTCTTAGGCCTCAAACATAGGGTAAAAGAGCATCAAGGGGGTGGAAATAGGGTCTCTCCAAATATTATTTTGAATGTGCATTAGCCCACATCAAAATGGGGCTTTGAAGAGCCCCTGTTTTGGGCCAGGTTGACTTGAAGGGACCATGAATTGTTCTCCCTTGGACCTCAAACATAGTGGAAAAGGGGATCAAGAGGGGGGTGGAAAATAGGCACACTAAAAAAGCCCGTTTTGGATGTGCACTAGCACCCATCAAAATCGGGATAGAAATAGCCCCTATTTTGCAAAACTTTGACTTGAAGGGACCTTGAATCTCTCCCCCTTAGGCCTCAAACACAAGGGAAAAGGGGATCAGAGTAGGTGGAAAATAGGGGCTCTCTCCAAACCCCATTTCGGATGTGCACAAGCACACATCAAAATGGGGTTCCAAAGAGCCCCTTTTTTTAATCCACTTTGACCCAATGGAACCCTAAAATGTTCCCCCTTAGGCCTCAAACATAGGGGCAAAGGGGATCAAGGGGGTGGAAAATAAAGGCCCTCTAAGGCCCATTTCGGATGTGTACTAGATCCTCAAATTAATGCTCCAAGAAGCCTTTATTTTGGGGCCACTTCAACCCAAAGGGTCCCTAAATTTTTCTCCCTCATGCCTCAAACACAAGGGGAAAGGGGTTCAAAGTAGGTGGTAAAAAGGGACTCTCCAAATCTTGTTTAAATGTATGTTAGCACACATAAAAAAATGGGGCTCTGAAGAGCCCCTATCTTGAGGCTACTTCTTACCAAAGGGACTCTTAATTGTTCCTTATTTGGTCTCAAACATAGGGTCAAATGGGATCAATGTGGATGGAAAATAAGGGTCTCCAAAGCCCATTTTGGATGTCTACTAGTGCACATCAAAATGTGGTCTCTAAAGAGCCCTTAGTTTGAGGCCACTTTCACTCAAATGGACCTTGAATTTTTTGCCCTCGGGCCCTCAAGCACAAGGATGAAGGGAATCAAAGTAGGTGGATAAACGAGACTCTTCAAAGTCCATTTTAAATGTGCCCTCATGTACATTAGAATGGGGCTCTTAATAGCACTTATTTTGAGTCTAGTTTAGCCAAAAGGGCCCTAAATTGTTCCCCCTTAGGCCTTGAGTATAGGGGCAAAGGGGATCAAAATGAGTGGGGAAAAAAGGCTCAAAGTGGGTTGAAAATAGGGTCTCTCCAAATATCATTTTGTATATTCACTAGAGCTCATAAAAATGGGCTCTAAAGATCTCGATTTTGAGGCCAATTCAACCCAAGGGGACCCTAATATGTTTCTCCTTGGGCCTTGAACACAGCGGCAAAAGGGACTGAAGCGGGTGGAAAATAGAGGTTCTCAATTCTTTTTTAAGATATGAACTAGTGCACATGAAAATGGGGGCTCAAAGATCATTGGGTGTCAAATGTAGGGGCAAATGGGATCAAGAGGTGGATAATAGGGTCTCTACCAAGCCCATTTTAGATGTGCACTAGTGCACATCAAAATGAGCATAGGGAGAACCTCTATTTTAAGGCCACTACAACCCAAAGGAACCTAGATTGTTCCCTCTGGGCCTCAAGAAAAGAGACAAACGGGTTAAAAGTAGGTGGAAACTAGAAGCTCTCCAAAACTCATTTTGGATGTGTGGTGGTGGACATCAAAATGTGGTTTTGAAGAGTCCCTATTTTGAGGGAACTTTGAGCCAAAGGGACCTTGAATTGTTCCCACTCAAGCCTTGAACATAGGGGCAAAAGTGATCAAGGGGCATGGAAGATAGTGGCTTTAAATAGCCCCTATTTTGAGGCCAATTCAACCAAAGGGACCCTCAATCTTTCCCTCCTTGGGCATCAAATATAGCGTGGCAAAGGAGATCAAAGCAGGTTGAAAATAGAGGCTCTCCAAATCCCATTTTGGATGTGTGGTTGTGCACATATAGCCCCTCTTTTCAAACCACTTCAACCCAAAGGGCTTCCAATTGTGGGTATAAAATAGGGGCTCTCTAAAGCTCATTTGGATTTGTGCTAGTGCACATCGAATTAGGGCTCCAAGCAGCCCTTGGTTTGAGGCCACTTCAACCCAAAGGGACATTTTCCCTTGGGCCTCAAACTCAGGGGAAAAGGGGACTTCACCCAAAGGGACCTTGAATTCTTGATGTAGCCTTAAATGCATGGGCAAAGAAGATCTAGGGGAATGGAAAATAGGGGCTCTCCAAAGCACCTTTTGGATGTGCACTAGTGAACATCAAAATGGGTCTTCAAATAGCCCTTGTTTTGAGACCACTTTGACCTGAAGGGAACATAAATTGTTCCCCATTGGGGCTTGCACACAGGGAAAAAGGAAATAAAAGAAACTGGGAAATAAAGGCTCATTGAAACCATTTCTACCACACATCAAAACCCGTCTCCAAAGAGTTTCTATTTTGAGGCCTTTTTGACCCAAATAGACATTGAATTCTTTCTTCTTGGGCCATAAACATAGATGCAAAGGGGATCAACAGGGATGAAAAATAGGGGCTCTCTTATGCTCACTTTGGATGTGCACTAGTGCACATCAAAATGGGGATCCACATAGCCCCAATTTTGAGGTCATTTTGGCCCAAAGGGACCCTGAATTATTCCACCTTGTGCCTCAAACATAGGGGCAAAGGAGATCAAGAGGGGTGGAAAATAGGAGCACTTAGAAGCCTGTTTTGGATTTACACTATTGCACACTCCAAAAAGTCCCTCTCTAAGCCCACTTTGACTTGAAGGAATCTTGAATCTTTCACCCTTGTGCCTCAAACATAGGGGTATAGCCATCAAAGAGAGACAAAAATAGGGGCTCTTTGAAGCATGTTTTGGATGTGCACTAGTGCACATTGAAACGGGGCTCTAAAGAGCCTTTATTTCGGTTCCACTTTAACCCATCAGACCCTAAATAGGCATCAAACATTGAGGCAAGAGGGATTTAGGGGGTGGAAAATAGAAACTCTCCAAAGCTTGCTTTGGGTTTTCTAATAGTGCACACCAAAATGGGTCTTCAGATAGCCCATGTTGGATTTTTTATAGTGCACATCAACATGGGTCTCCAAATAGCCCATCTTCAAAAGGTATTTTGACCTAAAGGGACCCTAAATTGTTTCCCCTTTAGTACCAAACATAGGGGCAAAGGGGATTAAAGAAGTTGGAAAATAAGGGCTTTCCAAATCTCATTTCGGATGCGTGCTAGCACACATCTTAATGGGGCTCCAAAATGCCCCTATCTTGAGCCCACTTGAATGGAATGGACCCCAAGTGGTTTCCTATTGCACCTCAAACATAAGGGCTAATGGGATCCAAGATAATGGAAAATAGGGGTGGTCTCCAACACGCATTTTGTATATGTGCTAGTGCACATCAAAATGGAACTCTGAAGAGCCCTTGTTTTGAGGCCATTTCAACCCAAACGGACCCTAAATTTTTTCCCTTTAGGCCTCAAACATAGGGGCAAAGGGGATCAAGAGGTTGGAGAATAAGGACTTTTCAAATCCCGTTCTACATGTGTCCTAGTGCACCTCAAAATTGGGCTCTAAATAGCCCCTGTTTTGAGGCTAGTTTGAACAAATTGACCCTAAATTTCCCTGGGCCTCAAAACTAGGGGGACAGGGGATCGAAGTAGGTGTAAAATACGGGGTCTCTAAATCCCGTTTTGGATGTGTATTAGCATACATAAAAATAGGCCTCTAACAACCCCCTTTTGGTAGACCACTTTGACCCACAGGGACCCTAAATTTTTACCCCTTGAGCCTCAAATAAAGGGACAAAGCGGATCGAGCGGTCTGGAAAATAGGGGGTCTCCAAAGACCATTTTGAATGTGCACTAATGCCATGTAAAAATGGGGCTTTGAATAGCCCCTAATTTTAAGGAACTTGACCTAAGGGAACCTTGAATTGTTTTCTATTGGGTCTCAAACATAGGGTCAAAGGGGATAGAATCGGATGGAAACTAGGGGCTCTCTGAGGCCCTTTGTGCACTAGAACACATCAAAACGTGGCTTCAAAGAGTCCATATTTTGAGGCCACTTTGACCCCAACCCAAAAGGGAGCCAAATTGTTCCCCCTTAGGCCTCAAATACCAGGGCAAAGGGGATTAAGGATAAGGGTGGAAATAGCCCCTTTTTTATGTGTGCTAGTGCACATCAAAATGGGCCTCTGAACAGCCCCTTTTTGAGGCCACTTTGACCCAAAGGGACCTTGAATTGGTCCCCTTTGGGACGGAAACATAGCGGCAACAAGTGGAAAATAGAGGCTCTGCAAAGCCCATTTTGGATGTACACACTCATGCACATCAAAATGGGGCTCTAAAGAGCCCCTATTTTAAGACCATTTGATCCAAATGTAGCTTGAATCATTTTTCCTTTGGCCTTGAACATAGAGGCAAAGGGGGGTCAAATTAGGGGCTCCCATAAGCTCATTTTGGATATGCTTTGGTGCAAATCAAAATGGGGGCTTGAAGAGCCCTCTTTTAAGGAGATTTTAACCCAAAGGGACTCTAAAGTTTTTCCCCTTAGGACTTGAATGCAAGGATAAAGGTTATCAAAGGTTTTAGAAAATAGGGGCTCTTAGAATCCCATTTTGTATGTGTATAAGTGCACATCACAATGGGCCTTCAAAGAATTTTGAGGCCACTTTAACCCAAAGGGACAATGAATTATTCCCTCTTGTGCCTTAAACATAGTGGCAAAGGACATCAAAGCAGGTGGAAAATACTTGCTCTCCAAATAATATTTTGGATGTGTGCTAGTGCACATCAAAATGGGGCTCTAAAGAGTGCTTATTTTGAAGATGATACAATCCAAAGGGACCCTAAAGTTTTTTCCCTTGGTGACTCAAACATAGGAGCAAAAAATGGTATCCTCAAGGCTCATTTTGGATGTGTGTTATTGCACATCAAAATGGGGGTACGAAAAGCCCCTCTTTGGGGGCTACTTCAATCTCTTTTTGGATGTTTGCTAGCATGCATCAAAATGGGGGTACAAAGATCCCCTCCTTGAAGGCCAGTTGAACTAAAGGGACCCTAAATTGCTTCCCCTTAGGCATCAAGGGGATCAAGGGGGGTAGAATAATAGGGACTTTTCGAAGCCCATTTTTTATGTGCCCTAGCACAAATTGGGTCTCTAAAGAGACCCTATTTTGAGGCCACTTTGAGCCAAAGATACCCCAAATTATTTCCCCTTGGGCCACAAACACAAGGGTAGAGTGGATTGAGGGGGTGGAAAATAGGGCCTCTCTAATGCCCATTTTGGATGTGCTCTAGTGAAATTAAAATGGATTGATAGTTGACAAAGAGGGAGGGCAGCAAGCCCCCCAACCACACTTATAAAAAGTCCTCAAGGAACACTATATTAGAGAATTTGGGAATCTCCCAAGTCCCACTTTCAAATAAGGGGTTAAGATTTGACCATGTGGCAAAATGTTGACCTCTTATTTAAAAGTGGGACTTGGGAGGATCCCCTAATATATAGTGTTTAGGGTGGATTCCACTTTAAAGTAATGGTTTAAGATTTGATCATGTGGCCAAATATTAACCATGTTGGGGATTCCCAAAATATTTGGAAACTCCCAAATTACCTAATATAGTATTAAGGGGGGAATTGCCCATTGCACTTGTTTAGCCCCTTCCCCTCTGCTAATTCTTCTATGGGATAATCATCCCAAGCCCTCCCTACACCCCTTCCCCTCTTATGAATCTTTGGATATATCCTAATTCCATAATGCTAACAAGGAGACCATCCAAGGAGGTACATCAAGCGACCTTGCACACATGAAGGGTGTTATGACAGGTGGAAGGCTATTGGCTCAGTCCTTTCACCTGAGTAGAGCTTAAGAAAAGCTAAGGTCACATTGATTTATCACCCAGAGGTGTACTTGATTGGTTAATGAGAGCCATATCCTTAGAACAAATTCTAGATTGACTCACATTTCTTTTGTTTAAGATCACTTAGCTTGGTTTGAACACCCTCCTCATTGATTTCTTGTTTGAAGCACTCCCAAAAGGCCTCAGTCATTTGAAATAGCCAATCAAAAATTGATTGTACCACCTCTGAGCACTTTTCACCAGGGTGCAAGGGAAGCAGTTCATATACTCCTTGGTCTTGGTACTATTGATGTGATAGACCCATAAGAAACTCTTCAAATGACTGTATGGGTTTTCATCATTGGTTCCTTTGAAATCCTAAAATTTCACCTTGATTGGAGTAGCCATATTTGGTTTGATGGCTACCAACTCAAGTTCCAATGCTGATGGAGATTGAGAGGCTTTTGCATGCTTTCTTATGGGTTGAAGAGGGGGGAAGGCATCATATGCATTACTTAAGTTGCCTAAGCTAAGAGGTGGGCTTGGAATTTAATATGTAGGTCTAAGGAATTGATCCCTTTTATGCAAATGGCCACTTTGTCTAAGTGTAATGCCCCTTGCTTGGAAATTGTTGAGTGCTTTGTGGAGAATGGTAAGCTAGAGGAGTGGGGACTTGGAAGGGTCTCTCCTGGTCGACAAAGTGTGTTCATGGTTTCCAATTTAGGTTGTAGGTTTAATCTCAGAGCTTTTGGAGGCTTGGAAAGATCAAGGTCATTTGATTTCTTAGAAAGGGCAATCAGGTTTGCATGGGGATGCCAGTCTTTGTGACAATATATGGTGGGGTTGGGAAGTCACTATAGAAAATAAACCAAATGCATTCTTTAGACCTACCTCAGGACTTTGTGTTGGGAAGGAGTGTGTTCTTAAGTTGTAGCTTTGGGAGGTGAGGTTGGCCACTTGGAAGTCTCCAATAGATGTTCATGACAATTTATGCTTAATGATAGAGAGGTAGCTCTAATTGCCTTGGTGAGAATGTGGATCCCAGACAATTGGCCTTCCAATTGTGTGGTATTGTCAAATTGGTGAGTGAATCAATGGGGTATTGGGAAGACAAGCTTGAGAAAGTTATCTTCAAGGTTGGTCTACAAAAGTTTTATGGAGAGGCAATTGTTGGTAGCATCTTTAAATGCTAAGAGGAATCTAAGAGGGAGCCTTGGCTAGTGGGAAGCCCATCTCAAGGATATTTGGAAGGGTTGTAGGGTTAGCAAAGCGAATTTTTTTTCAATGTGTAAAGTTTTGCATATGTGGTTGCCTTTGAGGGGAAGATAGGCCAAATGTATGAGGGTTAATGTTTTCATGTATTATTATTTCCTTGAGAGAAAGAAAAGGAAAGGAGGAGAGAAACATAAGACAAAGGGAGAGAAACTAGAGGAGAGGGAGAAGGAAAGAAAAAGAAACAACAAAAACTTGAAATAGAGGTAGATGAGAGAAATTCTTACCTTTAGGTGGAGAGGGAGCTCTCTACCTCTCTCTACGCTCCCTTCCCCTCTCCACCACCATCCTTCCCTTCCTCTCTCCTCACCCACTTTCCCCCTCCCATCCTCGCTCCCCCATGCTTCGTCCATTCCCACCCCCTTTTCTCTCTCTACCACCCCTTTTCCATCCCTTACCCTCTCTATCCTACATGTCCACTCTCACTATGTCCTTCTCTAACCCTATCTCTACTGTCTCTTTCTAAAACCCCCCACCCTCCTCCTCCTCCTCCTCCTCCCCCCTCCTCCCCCTCGAAAATGCCTCGGTCATTGTGCACCACACAAGCATCATGCACCATCAGGTGCCCACCGTAGCCCTCTATGTGGAGTGTCTATCTAAGATGCCTGCCACTATTGGTCATGCCTCGTTTATCAAAGTTTATGTGGTCTTATGGAGGGGGTTATAAAAAAGGTGAGCTTGATGTCACAATTCTCTCTGAACTTGAAGTGGAGATCAACTCTCACAAAAGGTTGAGTGGACTTTTCATCAACATTAGCTACTTGGCAGCCATATATTTGTGTAGTGGAGTGTGGGATGTGGGTGTCTTTTATAAATATGGGAGGTTGGGAAACTTTAAAAGTTTGATAGAGGCTCTATTCAAGTCAACTTTTTTATATCTTAGCGTGATGACAACTTGAACGATTTATTGGTTTGATTGTGTCTACTTGAAATTTGTGTTTCACTTTGTTAGTTTTGGTATGGATTGCCTTTACAATGTACCCTACGAGCAGGTTGCCCCTACAATTAGCCACATTTAGCATTTTGGTCTTTTTTGGGGGCTAAAAACTAGTCCCCATGCCTTGGAAGAGCAGGGATTCATCAGATTGGAAATTGAAGGTCTATCCTCACTTTCAATGAAAAGCCAAATTTTAGTATGGCCTTCTATTACCTTCTAATATGGGCAATATATATATATATATATATATATATAATATTTATATGTAAATTTTAGTTTTTGTAAAACATGGCGGCCTTATTTTGAAGCCCAAAAATTTTCAAGGCCTTTTGTTGAAGATTTGGAGGGCCAAGAAGGCCTCATAAAATACAACATGCATGGATTGCTCCAGTTCTAAATCAACGTGCGTAGAAAACTGGAGTGGTTGCATGATTAAGGCCCCATGGTGAGCCTCATTGCCTCTATCCACCACGAGTGTCAGCTCCAAGTGGTTGTAGAGGGTCATAGACTACAAACATTTTCTTCTTTCACAAGTGGGGTGACAAGCCAATTTCTTTGCTAGGTCATGTCATAGTACTTAAAACACATGCTCCAACCTTCATTAGTGTATGTTTCCATGGCTCTCCCTTTTGCATAGTCTACAGAGTCTATCTTTGATCAATAAGGTGGTGAAAGACTTTGTATTTCACTGAAAATGGCATGCTTTTCTATGGGAGTATGTATCTACGCCAAAATCTTCTAGCGGGCTGGGCATGGAGTCCTTGAAGTTCAAATGTGACCACCTCTATAGTAAATGGCTATTAAAATTGCACACTCACCAACCGTGGGCAGTGATCATTTGTTTTCTTATATTGCACCATGGAGTGTTGAGATTCAAGCAGAGTTGTGCTTCATGGGGCAAGAACTCCTACCGTTCCCCCTTCCAACTAAAATGCATGGCTTTAGCTTTGCCATAAAGCTAATTGACGTATGGAAAAAATCCCTCTCAGGCTATCCTTAGTGAGGTGTGAGGAGAATTGATCAAGATGCTTCATTGGGATGCTACATTTGATCGATCAAGATCCTTTTGTCAATCATGTCGCACTAGTGTAGATTAGTCCAAAGCTATCACGTAAGATGAATGCTAGGGGTTACATCTCTTGATGGCTTGAGCTTTAGTATTGTATGACATCAAATTGGGAATCCATTTCCAATCTGAATGCTCATTATCATCTTTCACTGCACGAATCCTAGTTCATACATGCTATTTTTTAATCGACTAAAAGAGTGGTGGCCTACAACTCCTACACTTTGTTGGCTTGTGGATTTCAAAGGTTGGGTAATAGATCGCAAAAAGGCAAGTACTCACCTCAAGATGACTGATCTTATGCCACACGACATGGGTTTTGTGCCCCCCTTGATCTATTGGTGCTATGGAGCCGTAGAGTTTTGATGACTAGATTATCCCAGAAGTTAAAATTTACCCTATGGAGGACTTTGGTCTGCAAATTTCCTACCAAAAGGATCACCTCAACAACTGGAAACACATATTTTGAGTTTGTTATTTTTGTTGTGCAGTATGGAGAATCATTTCCATTTGTATTGGAGCTGCCCGATCACTTTGGCATAGCCTCATCAGCTAGTTCACACAGGCACAAATTTTCATCCCACCAATGTGGAAAATTGCTTTGTTGGGAGACCGTTCCTCATTGTTTGAACCCCAATATGACATTTGGCCTTTTTTTTGAGCTGCAGTTATTCAGATTATTTGGTGACAAAGAAACGACATTGTATTTTGACATAAAAAGCTCCCCTCAAATTTTGTTGATAGTTCTCACACACAGATACTAGTTTCTGTTACCTTATTTCATAAAAATTGAGAATTCTACTTCAACATGGATTGTCTACCTTATAGGTGGCTATATAATCATATGATGTATTTACTTTTATCAATTGAGACTGCAAATGTGGTTCCCTTCACCGAACAGTGACAATGAACCCGCCCATTGAATGCATGGAGACGAAAACTCTCAGATTTGGTAGCTAGGGACCCATCCCTTGGAGTGGATGTTGATCTCCAATGGAGTCTAGACTAGTGCACAAATTTCACGGGTGGATGCTTCCATGGGTCCTTTTGGACTAGCACACAAATTTCACAGGTGGATGCTTCCATGGGGACTGTCTGGACTAGTGCACAAATTTCATGGGTGGATGCTTCCATGGGCTCATTATGATTACGTTTAATTTCTCGCTTTTACATGTCTGCTACAAGGAACGCTTTCATGCCGACTAAAGATATTTCATCTATGAGAATAGCCTCAACGTCCTGGTATTGGGTAGCCAAAGCTTAGAGTTTTTTTGATGAGAGGCTTGCATAGGAGCTTGTAAGCAATGACAGGTGGAGCACTGCATTCAGTGTGCTGCCATTAATCGCTCTTGCTGCCTTTCTTGTGTATGCCAAAAGAAGGACATTTGGTAGTTCGATATTGGTTGTGTTTTTATGTGAGTCGTGTCGGCGTAATGCCTCCTCTATTGCTACCACAACGAAGGTTTTCCCTGGACCTGCATTCCCTATTATAAACAGGTATATTTGTTCTTCTTGTTTTGTTCTTTTTTTCAACATAATGTCATCAAAAAATAGTTGCTATTCGGAGTTCATTTTTCTCAAGTTCCCATAGTACACCTCATTTGATAGGTTATTTGGTTTGCTTTGTTGCAGTGGGTGGACTCTTTTCATTTTTTTAATAGTAATCCATGTCATTGGCAAGATTACATTTTTTAGTGGATGCCAATGGCTTTTTGTCGCTTGCGATTGTTAGGTAGTTGCTGGTGTTGCTCACTGTCATTCTAGTGTATGTGGCATCTATTTGAAACTATGCTTGTAGTGAGTCACTGTTCTCTTTGTTTTCTCTGTACATGTCCTTCCAGGTTTTCGTTCAAAGTGTGTTCGTTGGAGTGGAATGGCAGGTAGAGCAGGCAGAGTTCCCTGTAGTCATTCCCAGGATCTTTTATTTTGTTGTAGTTATTGACACGTATTATTCTTTCTTTTTTTCTTTTTTTAGTACATCCTTGTTTTATATTGTAAGCACTTGCAAATGTGGCCAAGGAAATATGATGCAATTCTTTGTGTCTCTTTGAATACTTAGTAACAATGTCATCAAAGAAGATGTTAGTGCTATTTGGATGAAGCAACTCTAGTTGTGCACATCTTTTAAGCATCAATTCTTTGTCAAGGGGAGTGATTATATTTATGTAGATGAATTCTCTCATAGTGCTTGTTGGAGTCAATAATAGGCATAGGTACGCTGCTTGTTGCGCACTGATGTGTTCAGTATTTAGTATTGCATTTTTGATCTTGCAGAGACACTCATTGACTGTTGAATTGTCTTGGAAGCTCTAAACGATTGCGTTCTTGACTGCATTGTTTGTCTCTTTATCAACTTTGGTGATATATGATGTGCAATATGATACTGATCCGTGAGGGTTTAGAATGAATTGTATGTCAGTGTCAGCACCCCATAGTTTGCTCAATGTTGGATTGAAATTATTTGTACAAATATCTTTTGGATCTCTTTTCATGAATATTTTTGGTTGGGAGATGCTGCTTCTTAGTATGATTTTGTATACTTGCTTAGAGAGATTGATCTTCTCAAGGAATGAATCGAAAGTGAGCATGGTGGATGTTTTATCTTGTAGTGCTTCTTTAACTTTTGCAAATTGTTTTTTGTATGTATTGTTAGAATCTTCATCAAGTAAGGGTCTCAATATTTTTGTATGGTGCATCGGTGGCTCAGGAACCCAAAGCGACAATGCGAATGTTTTTTCTTGCATGTGTATCTGTGCTTATGGGTTTGTATATCATTGAGCACGGCGGGTTCGAGTTGTGCACTATTAACAGTAGTTATGTATTTGTTAATAAATTGTTCTATGGTCTTGTCATCAGCGTTGTTGCAGTTGGTTCCTTCATCTACCCAGAGCAGCCCATGATCATGTTGGCTCCCTATGTTTTAGAATTCTGTAACAAAGAAGAAGTTCGATATTGTTCCTAAAATACTGTTGTCCTGATGCAGTAATGTTTTGAGGGCTCTGAATTTGTGGACATAATATTGTGTAGTTGTCACCGAGTCTGATCTGATCATGCATTGTATGTTGTCAGTTGTTTGGTCACCATTTTCTTCATTCACATGTTTGTTTATTTCTTGCAAGCACCGTAGCAGTGGCTCCCATCTCTTCTTGGTAGCGAACAACATGATGAAGAATGTAGGCAGGCTAAGTTGTTTAATCATTGCAAAGACGTTGCACTTCAATAGTTGCTTGTAATGAGTCGACGTTCTCAAGCAAATGAAGTCCTAAAACCCTATTTTTGATCGTAACAACTGTTCAATGTTTGTATCGAGTACTACTATTTTTGCCTTGATTCTTTGTCCTTGCATATTCCCTTTGTGCATACGAACCCAAACATATGACATCACTTGTCTTACCAACACCTTCATTATCTTGAAGAACAAGTTCTCAAGGGACCATGCAGATCTCCTATCCTTGTTGCAAAGCTCCCACCTCACTATGTCCTGGTAGCTTGTATGACTTGATATGCAATAAGCATGAGCGTGTCCATAAAAAAGACTTGGAAATGCAAGTTCTTCACAGTGCCCATCCTTGAAAAGGCTAAGAGGATGAAATCCTTCAGAAGGGGCGATGGTTATCAGCTTGTTCTCAAAATCAATAACTTGCTAGCTTTTGTAAATGCCATGTACAAATATATCGGTTGAGATGTCGAGTGCAATACCGTGCTCTTTTTTTTCTGTTGATGTTTGTTACAATTCTTCCTCTTTGCAATTCAACTATTGGATGTGTTCGGTCCAAAGTTGATTGATCTTAACGTTGTTCTTAATATACAGAGGGGTCGTAAGCATTTCTTGTGGTGCCCGCATCGTCAAAGTGGGCCAAACCAAGCCACTAATGTAGTTATGATTGTAATGCAAGCAACGCTTGATAGCAACTGTCATCACTATAGCAGAGTCGTTTATGAACCATGGGAGAACTTGTTGCGCTCTGTCGATGTCTGCAAAAACATTTATGATGCTATCATGGAGCCCAAGCTAGCCTTCATATGTTAATTGCCTTATTTGTGTGAAAGATATTCTTATCAAAATAAGTCGCTCCTCGATTTTGTTCATGTTGGATGTGTTATTCTGGGGGGTGGCCATCGACATGTTTTCCTTTGAGAACTAGGGCTTTTTTCTTGAGCAGATTTGGTTATAGCACAGTGAGCAAGCAAGCACTTTCTGTTTGGCTTCTTGTGTTACTTGATTCAGGTCTTAATTTACAGATGTTTTGTTGATATTCACATTTTTCAATTTCAATATGAATGTCAAACATCCACATGTAAAGCAAGTGAAGCATGGTGTGTCATTTATTTTTGCAAGGTACTTCGTCTGTGGGTTCTGGGTCCCTCTTTTCCATTTCAAGGAGTTGGCTTCATTGGGCTTTGGAGCCGATGTATCTCCAATCAGGCCACATTCGATATGGTTTCTTATTTCACCTCATATGAAGCATTCCACTTCATTGGCATTATTAGAATGGAGAGCCATGGCTTTTAGTTTGTAAATTTTATTGCATGTTGCCTCAATATTGTGCACTTTATTTGTAAAGAGTAGCAATTTGTTTTGTTGTGGAATGCGGATTTCCTTATAAGAGACGTTGAAGGGATGATTCCTCACTCTTTGTCCATTGTATGTTCTTTTGAACTGCTTCCTTGCCAATGGCATGATTATGGCAGGAGTCGTTGACACATCTACGAGTAAGAAATTTGGTTGTTTGTTGTTCGAGTTAGTGAATTCCATAATTTGTACAATGAAGAAGTTGATGTAGCGTTTGAAGGCTATGAAACATCAAGGGAGGGCAATTGGTGGAGTTTTGTAATGCAAACAATGCAGTCTTGCTTGCTACATCATTTGGATGTAGACGTGGCCCTTGTTGATCTATTGCACTGGTTGTTGGATCGTTGATGTTGTTCTTGAGAGCATTGTCTACAAGCATTGTGAACATCATATCATATGTGTATGTAGGATAGAGAGCTACTAAAAATGTAAGCAAGTCGGTTTTTTGTTGAATTATTTGTTCTAGTCGACATTGAAGGAGCTCAAGTCAATTCTTGAATCCATTGAGAAAGGAGAGCAATTGAAAGCTTTTGCCACATGCAATTAGAATCTTATGTACGTGTAATCTTGCAAATAGCATAAAGAACAAAGAGGGAAGTACACATGGAAATAAAGATAGGGAGACTAAAAGATAGAGAATGGGAGGGTTAGATGTACAACATGAACTTCAAAAGATTATGTTCAAATCTTGTTCAAGTATATGAAGACTATACTAGATGACATTGGCATATTGCTTGGAATAAAAGTAGGAAACATCAGATTGTGTATGTGAACCCAACGTTTCTCATAGGAAGAAGAGGTTGAATACTATAATGAGAAGTATGAATGTTCATTTGAAAGCATTACATCCAAATATAGCACAATTACGAAAGCAGTATGATATGTAACAATTCTACAAATGTCTTTTTGCTTTAAGGCTGGCAAGATATACATAAGGGTTGCAATTGTTGTGAATGCCAATATGAAAAGACCATATGTAAGCATAACGTAGATAAGAAAGTAAGATGACAGGTAACCTCTGTATATTTTTAAAAATAGATTGGAGTATTTGCAAACGCAAAAAATTGAGTGCTGGGGTGCAACAACAGTGGTAGACAGACTGAGGTTGAGAAGGGAAAGCTTGGCGAGGCGTACAAAATGGGATGTACATCAGAACTATTGTGGGGTGCAACAACAGTGGTAGACAAACTGAGGTGGAGGAGAAAAAGCTTGGCGAGGCATACACAATGGGTTGTACATCAGAACTATTTTCAAACTAGGAATTCTTTGCAAAGGACATCACAAATCCTGAACTATTGATGGTAAATTCTCTGGTGGGACTCTTTTCAAGCAGCATGCAACGCGTTGTGACAATACTCCGATTATGGAATTCTAGAAATGGGCAATGAAGGGCCAATATCTCATCTACATGTGGGCCACATACTTGCACGGCAACTTGGGTAGCGTCACACAAGACAACGTGGCCCTTCAAAGAAGGGAAGTAAGAAACAACTTGGATGCCATCACAGCTATAGTAATATGGTCGCATAGGATCTCGGCTCACATGGCAGCCACCACAAGCCTCACTGTGATACTCAACCAAAGGGTTGTTGAGGCCAACAAAGTGAAGTACACCATGCACTTGCAAACAAAACAAAGGTGATTGTCACAATGTCAAGGATTCCAAGTGCATGAACTTGTTAATAAGTAGGCCAAATGTACCTTTTTGCCATAACCTAGTTGGAAGACTTGCCATGTGAAGGCATCATGCAAAGTGGTACGGAGATTCCCTTCGGGCACTGCCCCCAAGATTGTGAAATCAAATACACCCAACCCATGCCCCCTTGCACGTCATGTATGAAATATTCTTCGCAACATACATCACAATGCCTTCATCAATGAACTCGTCCACTAATCGAGTAAGGGTTTGCCTTCGGACATGAAAGACATCTGCCGCATGCATAATTAATTAAAAAAAAAGGAAAGTTGTTGGAAATCTCCATTAAATTAAGCTTTTTTGGATGTTTGCTCGTGATTGTAGCTCGATCCTTGGGGTTGGGCCCATCGACAACAATGATCTGATCAGTTGGAGGGCCATCAAGGTTGAATTTCACAATCACAAATGCAAGTGTGTCAATGACTGACGTAAAAGGCAGACGCAAGTTCTCCATCTGGTTTGCGACCCAAGGTACGTAGTGGTATATGATCATATCTGGAACTAAGGATATAGCCCCATTGAATGGTTTGCCCTTCAAAACTATTGTGGTTGCGTCAATGCGCAAAGAATAAGAGGATGTTCCTCCCTCACAAGATCCTCTTTTGCTAATGTTAGGAACCTCAATTCTATAAAATTCATCAACTTGGAAAACATCAAAACATGTGTGTGGGACATGTAATGTAATGGTCTCCGAGCATGCAGAATCAATGAGATCTATGTGCATGTAAATGGGGTATGGCACATCTTTCGCTTTGAAATTGTCGTACTTTGCCAAGACTTTTCCTTCGAAGGCGAAGCGATGCGATACAAACTCAAACGATGCACCTATGGGTAAGGTTGGCAAAGCATTTGGATTGATAGGATGATGCCATCATGAATGTCTGTCTGTCTTGCTAGGGCCACTTCCATCATTTAGAAGAAAGAGGTTTTCTATTGGATTGGGGGGCTCCACATTGTTGTTGCAAAGGCTAATTCCATGATGCGTCCCAATGTTTGAACTTCCTAAAAAATTCCATTATCATTTGAGTGAGAATTATTTAAATGTATCTGATAAGTGTTTGGCTACACAATTTGCTTTTGAGATTACTATCTCTTAAAGTCCCATCCTATTTTGATTAACGAATTGTTTTCACAAATAATGTACGTTTTTTAACATTATCCCTTGTTTTTCCTAAACTTGGAAGAGAAAACACAGTAAAAACTTCAAGTATGATCTTCATAATGTACTAGGACAACCAAATATGCTTAAATATCACAACATATTTGGAGGTTAAAAGATGTGGCTATCAAAGCATTGCAATCTACAAATTTTAAAGTTTGCAACAAGTACAAAAGCTTTTCTTTCTTGCAAGGATGTAGTTGCAAACATGAAGAAAATATGACTTCAATTTGTAAAACAAAAAACAAAATATACTATGTTTGTCTAATTTCATCAAATGAACTTTTTGTAAATGTTCTACACACAAAATAAAAGGGCACTAGTGTTATCAAATTGCAACAAACCAAATAGCAAAGCTATTCATGTAAGAAGTTTATATTCTTTCCAACATAAAAACTTGCAACTAAAAAGTAAATTGAACATTAACAACATGGTAAATGCTTGGAAACAAATGCTTGGATCTCAAAAAGAGTATATAATCAGATGAATTAAGATTCTAGCTTGAGGGCCACAATTGGTCCTTCTATGCAGTGGTGAAAACCAAAACAAAATGAGTAACAAACCCAAAGCAATTAAAAGTAACTCCACTTTAAGTCATAAAACTAGTCATGAGTTCTAACATAATGAATTTGCAATATAACTATATTGTAGAATCATAACTTTAAGATTTGGATGGCACATTACGTTGTGCATACTACGGCAACAAGTACCAAAAAGAAAGTTCTGTTTTTAAAAGCAAAGCTATCCAATACTTCTTCCAAACTAATCGTTGGTGATGTTGGAGTCGCCTTGCTCCTCCAGAATTGGTGGTCTTATATATATCTTAATTTCGTAGTTGAGCCTAAGGTCGCAGCCTTTATCTCGGACAGTTTGGTGAACTAGAAAGGGGACACAAAATAAGAATGCCTCGAACATATTAGGTAAGAGAATGTTTGGTGAGGGAATAAGAGAGGCGTACCTTTGGCACATGCTTGCTTAGTAGCTGCAATGAATGTGGTCTTCAATGTCTTTTTGGAATTCTTCTGGATGCCGCCATCTATGAATGGAGCTAGTTCCAAAGGGAAACTCTTTGTTGACCGGGGTGGGGGGACGAATGTCTTAATCACACAAGTTTCAACCACCGTTGAGATGACTCCTTGCTGGGCGAGAGCTCATATCGCCTCCCTCATCGAAGGGGCAATGCCTTTTTGGGAAAAACAACAAAGCGAGAGATAGTAATCCTGATGCATTGGTAATGCATGTTCTTTAAGTACAACCCTACCTTCTATTGGATTAAAATTTTCAAGTCCATCCGCTCTACTCCCGATGCCTCTTTTTAACACACCAATATCTATAAGGATGTCTACAATAAAGAGGGTAGCTTATTCATAAAAACATTTAAAAAACAGTCGCTTTACCAATAGAAGCAAATCATGATAGGAACATAGGAAAAAAAGCACAAGTAAATATGCTCGCGGCGGCATGCATAGATTTCGATGCTTCACATGCTACGGAGGCATTCCTTGGCTAGGGTTGTTGGTCGTGTCTTGAAGTCGTCTTGGGTGAGCAAACTTCTTCATGGCATGGTTCAGATAGACGACTTTGTACTTTGCATTGCTCAACAATTTCTATAGTGGATAAAAATGAAGACGAAAATAAAGTGTACGGTTGATTTCAGTTTGGAAATATTAAAGCAAATAAGAGGAGAGAGTGTGTAGAGGAAGGCAACAAGGGGAAAAGAGCTGAAATCTTCATCGGCGCGAGCAGAGAGGAGAGAAAGCTAGGGGTGGAAATACTAAGGTGAATGAGAGAAGAGAGTGTGGTGACTTGAGACTCAAGTTTAGAGCAGTTTTGAGGGGTCAGCCGTTGGACTGGAAGGCAACAAGGGTGCGAGTCTTCTCTGTCCCCAAACCACTCTTTCTTTCCGCCTAGTAGACTGTTTTTTGCCAAAGCAATATGAAGATACGAAGGGATGTGGGGGATTGTTCGGGAAGCCTGAACATGCAAAGAGCTCTATCTATCCCGTGAGGATGAATTTCAGGAGGACCTCAAGGATTTGGAGGATGCACAGTCAGCATTATTTCGAATGATTAGAAAGGGGGTCTGCTCGGTAGTCTAGAAGCTGAGCATTGCATTTAAGGAGTGGTCGAAATTGGAGGATCTTTGCACACGATGCGAGGTCTCACTTTGCAAGGTAGCAAAGAAGCACTTGAGCAACTATTAAAGCGCATTTATTTGCAAGACAGGAGAGGGTTGGGGGGTTGACGACAGCGACACTAAATCTTTTACCTCGATGATGCTTTCCCTCTGCCAAGGTTCCCAGATTCTGCCATGTTCATCATTCCTCCATAGAGCCATCATAAACGTAAGCTCATGGAAAAGAACTCAAAATTTTGAACGGAATTTTGAAAGGAAACTGGAAAAACATCGGACCTCATTCGAATTCCCCACTATTGGTGTCCATTGAGTCTCCAGATCTTTTTGAATCATCTTGGTAAACATTGTTGTCTGCTTGTGACATGCTTCATGAGATCTCTTCACAAAACATTGGAGACAGGAAGAAAGAGACGGAACGAGAAGACACGAAAAAACAAAGGCAACAGCAGCTATCCAATGAGACTTATATAGAAGAAAGGAATGCTTCTTGTTTGGGATATGATCATTCGTGCCCATACTGGTCCATATCTTTCCTTTGTCGAAATTCTATGGAAGCAACCCATGTGAAGCGCTCCACACCTATGCGACCTTAGCTTTTCATAAACTCCTAACGTGAAGACGGTTTCGCATTTGCCATGGTTTGGAGAATTGTGGACACTCGTTTGATCGGACTCAATTCGAACCACGAAAATGAAGCCAATTGATCCTTTTTTTCCGTAAATCACAACAACCATGAGCAAGCAACTACACGTCCACTTATAAACATTTTTGCATATCTATTTACTTCGCTTACCCAGATTTGATATGCTGCATGTAGAAAATCTACTTGATGCATTACCAACACCAATGTCTTCCTTGACAACATGCCCTTGATACATTCCTGCTAGCCATTCCCCAACAATACACTCAATAGCAAGCAAGAAGTTTACACTGTCACGCTGCTTGGGTGTTCATCCCTACCGTAATCATTTAACGATAGCGTAAGGCACACCTCTCAGGCCGCAAGAACACTGATTTGGCATGCATTCCCGCCAATGTTGCCATCCCGATTCGCGCTAATACAATTGGCATACAATCGATGTAGACCAAATTAGAACACCTACTTGCCATACAATTGATGCCAAACCAAATTACAACTCTGCTAGCCTCTGTACTTGAATACAAAGGCATACAATCGATGCCAAACCACGTTGCAACACTGGCAAGGCCCTATGCGGTATCCATCAATGATCATCTTATCAACCCAAGATTTTAGTTATGATTACGGAAAGAGAGCGCTCCCTGTGTGTGCATCCATAGCACTAAACACATCGTTCAACAAGTATATGTCACAATCATGAGCGTTTCCTGGTACCACTCAGGATCCATGGGATTCCTGAATCTAATATTTTCTTCAATTGTGACATTTTGGATCTAGGATGACTGGGCTACATATGCAATGCTCCCACTCAATCTAACCTGTGGAATTTGGCACAATTAGCACTAACAACAATAAACATATAATTCAAGACTAAGTGCACCAACCTAGCCGGGCATACTCACCGTTCAAGATAACTTGGGCACTTCTCCAAGGATTGCTTCCAATAATGTCGATTTCCCTGACCCAACTTGCCCAACTATACAAATCAAACTACCCGAGGAACATTCACATTGATATTTCGGAGGGTTCACCTATGTGACACCGCAATAGCAATTCGAAGATCGAATTTCTTCATATCATTCCCAAATAACACATTGCAACTCTCTATCTGCAATTCGAGATTGAAATAGAACACGAGCTTATCAATGGAAAAGAGCAAATTAGACCTGCAACCTTAGAAATAGCGTAGGCCCATATCCTCAATGAGATGCGCATCCCAAACGCGATTCTCAACCTTAGAAATAGTGCAGGCCCAGATCCTCAATGAGATGCGCATCCCAAATGCGAGTCTTGAGAAAGGGATGCATGCAGATCCATCCATTAGTGAAAGAGACAAAGGGATGGAATGATGAACGATCACAAAAGCAAGAGAAGTCGGGGGTGATGAGATGCAATGGCGATTGGGGGGGGGGGGCGGGGGATTGGGAAAGCAATGACAAAGACAACACTCACAGAAACTCCATGGAGTAGCCTTGTGATCTACAAACATTTGCAACATCTCGACATTCGCATGCATTTTCCCATAGCATTTACGAGCACAACATTACAAGGAGTAGAAGCAAGGTGCTTTGCGATGAATGGAAGTGATGAAGCAAGGTGATCTACGACGCACGAATATGCAAAGCATGGTGAGAGCTGCAATGGAAGGCCATGTGTGCGTTCGTAAAATTGGACCACCAACAATGAACAAAGACCCACATAGAAGCCTCCACGTGGTAAAGCTAGTAATGCATGTGGTGCGCATCTCAGCCGTTCCTAGCAAAAAAATGAATTCCAGTAAAAAACTCTATGTTGACACTTTTTGTAAAGATATAAATACTCTACAGTCCACGAAATGCTACCGTTTTCAACTTTCAAGTGACGAACCTTAATTTAGATACGACAAAGATCGGGGATTTAAATGGATAGTTCACATTATCGTTGGCAAATATTCGGAGCATAGAAATCAGTTAAGGGAACGTCGAATTCTGTTACAAGTTACATTGGGATTGTATTGTAATTGTAATTGCAATTGCAATTCCAATTGCGCTTAAGCCTTGCACAATTGGAAGGCGGACATTACTGCTCTCTTACCTGATTAGTCCAGCTCTGAGATTTTTGCAACAGACTTTATGCGTATCACATACCGAAGAGTATGAAAACAAGACGCGTTGACAGCAGCGGCTTGAACAACATGTGTTGCAAAGACCAGTCGTCCTGTGGAGCTTGTTCCACGAGACGCATCGTCTTCAATTTTCTCACTGTCTGTCTGACTGTAGGCACACAGACGTGAGGATAGAGAATTGGGCTACAGTCTACTAGATTGCGTTCTGAGAGGAGGAAGCGGAGGAGGAGGAAGCAGTAAGCAGTAGAACTCTCTTGATCTCCTCCGGTGCCACTTCGCCGTCCTGGGATTGCTGCAAAAAACCCATCAAGAAGCATTAGCGTATTTAACGTACAGACTTCGCGGAGATTGAGAATGCGCAGATCTCGATTTAGGTACCTCAGCTCGGAAAACATCCAGAGCGAAGCCGTTGAAACAACTAATCACGGCTTGTTGTACGTCGAGCCCAAGTCCATCCAGAGCTCTCATGGTGGACAGCAGTAGCCCCGGTCGTCTCGCACAAAACATGTGTATATTCAATGCCCGGCCTTCTCTCGTCCTCACCTCTACCTGCACAAACCATCCGTTTCTCTAAATCCCCTAGCGAGATGAAAAGTAAAAGTATAACTGATTCTACGAACAAGACGCATTTCAGCTCCGAAAGCCCTCACACCTTGGGAGGCTGTGTGTCTGGACTCGTCATCGAGGAGGGACATTCTTCTTTCACGCGAACGGGGGGCAGATTAGAAGCCGTTGGCGTCAAGAATTGAAAGCTTGGGGAACCTTGCAACATCGCCCTTTCCGGAGCAGAAGCTTCCAGCTCATTGTGAAGGTCGTTGATCCGCTGCAGGAGTTCTTTCAAATACTCAATAGCATCACCTAGTATGGAAGCTCTGTCCATCTGAGGAATACAACCGATTTACTTAATTAGACTTCAGCAAGAACGACAAAAGGTCGTAAAGGTAACATTCAGATGAAGCGAAGGAGGAAGGGTGTCGAATGGAAAAACCTTTGTTATCTTCGGCACCACGGAACGAAGCGTGTACAATCTGTCGTTGAGCTTCTTTCTACGCCGGCGCTCTGCCATCAGGTTTTTGGCAGGCAGACCTTTCTTCCCTTTTCCTTTCTCTGCGGTAGCAGGAGCTGAAGCGTCTCCTGTACTCGCTAATGCTTGCGGAGCGCCATCCAGTACTCCGGCATCATCAGTCTCGTAGAGCACCCCAGACGCATCCCCGCTTTCGTCAATGTCATCGTCTTCTTTAAGTTCGAGCTCAGCTGCAGCTAGTTCTCGCTCGCCCACTTCCTCGCGTGTCGAACTTTGGCCGTGCAACTTCCAATCATTCTGATCATTAGATTTCGTCTTGGTACCGAGGCTGTTATCCTCATGGAGACCGATGGACGATTGGGCGGCGCTAGAGCTCAGCACCGTTGGAGACTTGAGAGAAGGAGAAATTGGAGGAGATTTAAGAGAGGGGGAGATAGGAGCGGAGGTAAGTGGTACGGATAGATGCCGTTGAAGCGCGCGTTTGTGGAAGAGAGTGGGTTGAGAACCGGCAGACGGGGAGAGCTCCAACGGCCTGAGCAGCTTAGAGCGTGATGGAGCTCTCTCATCCTTACCGAGTAGGCTGAGATTTGGGTTGCTTATAGAATTGTTCAGGATGTCGTTCACTCCGGGATGCAAGGCATTTCCGAAGTTGTTTCCAAATGCCCCTCCCATACCAAGATTAAGCGAAGGATTTCCCATGGCGCTCTGGAAATAGTTGGAGATGTTGCCGCTGAGAGGACTGTAAGGAGAATCGCCGCCTAGTAGTCCGACCGAGAGGCCCCTAGGACTGAGATTGGCACTGTTATTGTGCGAATGATCTAGCGCAGCAGCGCCTCTGGGGCTCGCAGATCGCAGCGAGCTAGCAGCAAGCAAGCCACCTTGAGAGGCAGCCATGAGCAAGTGGTTGTTGCCATGCGGGGGAGGAGCGAGAAGGTCACCAAGAAGGGAGAGGGGGGGGACGAAATTCCCGAGGGAAGCCTGGAGGCCGAGGTTGGAAGGGGGTCGAACATAAGAAGAAGAAGAAGAAGAAGAAGAAGAAGCAGCGAAGAAAGCATCGTTGACAGGGTGGATGGATTGAGCGGTGGAGGAGTCGAAGGGAGCATGAGGAGCGGGGGAGGAGTGAAGGAGGGAAGCGAAGTGGGGGATGGGACGATGATCGAGAGGAGGAGGAGGAGGAGGAGGAGGAGGGGAGGATGGACAAGGAAGGTGGGCGGCGGAAGCGAGGAAAGTGTTGGGGGAGGAGGAGGAGGAGGAGGAGGAAGGGTGGTGGAAGTCGAGGGGGTGAAGGTGAGGCGAGAAAGAACAGAGGAAGGGAGCAGAAGCAACAGCGAGAGGAAGGGAGGAGGGAGGAGCAGGGATGAACCATTCATCCTCCAACATGGTTTGTGTTGGAGGGAGGAGGCCGAGCGTAGTATTGTAAGTGGCAGAGTAGAGCTTGTTGAGAACTGAGTATTGTAAGCCTCAGAGTAGCTTGTTGAGAAGTTTTGTAAAGTGGCAGAGTAGCTTGTATTATAACTGGCAGAGTGGCTTTGCTTGGTAGCTCTCTCAACAGGGAAGCCACGACTCAGAACACATCTTCCTCCTCTCCGAGTTTATATCTTTTTTTGGCCTTTTGGTTTTTTGGGGCCCCCTGTTTTCTCGACCCCCCTATTCAACGCTTTGCCCTCCTTTTTTTTAACTGCCTCTCCCACATTCACACCATTGCCTCCTTTGTTCCGCGTGTGACCGTACGGCTCCTCCTCCTAGCCTTTACCCCTCTCGTAAAGTCCGCCGTAACGGATCCCCCCCCCCCCCCCCCTCATCTTTCCACCTCCACCTTCGCTTAGGCTTATTGTTTTCCTCATTTGGCCCCTTATGGTTAACATATGTAACTTTGGTCCGGTTCACTCCGTATAGATCAAATGTTGCAACCCCATCAAATGGGGAAAATCCATCCTCCAACAACCCTCATCATTGATGGATTATAATAAAAGCGTGAAAACCACTTGGGATAAGGGACCTCAATTGTTTTTTTTCCCAAAAATTGCCGAATATATTCTGACGGGTAGTTAACCCGAAAAAAATACCTTTACAAAAATTGGCCATACCTTTACAAAAATTGGCCTACGATGGGTAGAGGCCGTTGGCCTATGCTATAAGCACCTTACTCTTTCCCTCCCACAACTAGCTTACGACTCTATGGAGGCAAGGTACAACTGGAGCCTTGAGAGCTAAGCCAAATAGTAGCAATATATAAACAAAGTTCTATAACCATTTCAATCTATTCTACCCACAAAAAAATAAAATATTAAAAATATATATTCTACCTACAATTGAAGCTACAAGCATAAGTTTCCACAGCTAAAGGTAAAGAAATGCAAATAAAAGAATTCAAAGAAAATGTTAGTAGTGTAGTAACACAACTATGGGTAACAATAAAGGCAAATGAAGCCCAAGAAACTTACATAGGCAAACAAGAAAGACACAACAATGGTTCATAAAAGCAAGCGGTTAAAGAAGAAACACATAATAAGACTTCATACAAGCAAGGCTTTTTTTTCCTAAGAAAAGAGGGTTATCTCATATTAAGTAAAAAAAGTTGCCTTTTACATCGGTATTACTCTACCCCATAACACAAAATTTAAACAAAACTTGGAAAAGATTTGGAGAACATCCTTGACTATACTGGTTTTCAAATGGCCTTTTATATTGTGATTGTGACTTAAGGAAGGGATCACTTGTGCGAAAGGTGTTAACACATTTTTTTGAGAAAATGTATATGCATACATTTCCAACATATTATTTTGTATAGTGGCAGCTAATAATTTTAAATTTTTATCTAGACCCAAAAGGAAGGAATCAAATCTCTAAAAGCTAGCCAGACATGACATTTCAAAGGTTAAACCATTTCAATGCGGACATTAGAAATTCCTCCCTAAAGGCATGGCTATTTTTGAAAGTGAACCCTGCATAGCCAAAGGGTCAAACACTGGAAGGGAATGAATGTGGAAAGATTGGGAGAGTTTGAGACCCTTTTTGGTTTAGAAAGGCTTCTCCAAGGAGACTAGAGCTTTTCGTGAAGATAATCTATCTAGTTTTCCAACATTTGGGGAGACAAACCATTGGAGGATAGCTCCATTAAGGGTGCACTTAGACTTAACAAAAAAAGACTGAGATGTTGGCAAGATCTGTGGGACATGAGAGCAAGCATGTGAAAAAAGGATACTGAATTAAGGAGAGACTTTAGGTTAAATAGGTTTAATATTATGCTAATGTGGAAAGGAGAGACCTGAGGGATAGAGACACCCTTGCTTGGATGGGTGGAAGACTACAACCAAACCCCAAGGGGTTCAGATGGCTAGGCAGTAAATTCTTTATTTCTAGTTCCTATTATGGTGGAGTTTTAGGAGCGATTGATTGAGCAATTGAATAGAAAATGGCATAGAAGGGATTGTTCTCAAGCTTGGTACAAAAGGTTTGAAAAAATATGGCATAAAGATATCCCAAAAAAGCATGCTTGTCTTCTATGGTGCTTAATATTGCATAAAGCTGTGTGGACAACCAATAGATCTAGGAGGATAGGTCAAGCAAATGGGAATGTCTAAGAAGCCAATGTATGAAAGAGGACATTCCTCACCTCTTCATACCTTTGGCTTTGCATGCTTCAGGATTACAGATGGCTGACAGCATGGGATAGTGTTACGAGAATTGGAATTATCCCATTAATTTAATCCTTCAATATTTAGTTTAGTGAGATCCAGCATTTTTGTTGCACAGTTGATGCATGTGTCCTTGCTGTTTCGTAGTGATGCATGTGTGCTCCTACATGGCTAGCGGCTGTATGAGTTTGTAGCATTGTGTGCACCACTTACGCGATGACGGTATGTGTAGCATGTGTGCACCATCCGTACGATTTTATTCATCTGTAGCATCAGGTGCACCATGAGATGGTATGTGTCGCATGTGTGCACCATTCATCTGTGATTTATTACTTTCGCGTTGCTATAATACTGAAAGGTTGATTGATTGATTGTGGTGATTAATTCCAAGGTTATCTTATGTTTGAAATATCTCATTACTATTGATCGTGTGAATTCAGGGGAAGAGTAATTGATCCGGCGATGGCATCTGGCAAGCATGATCCGCCATATTTTGGGCGCGTAGGCGCAGCTCTAGTGATGCGGGGATGAATAAGGCTTATGCCTAATTTTTGATATTACAAAAGCTTATGTACATCTTTGAAATTTGGATTATTAGTGGCTTGGCTAAGTGTATAAACTAAAGTTAGAAAAAGCTCTATTTTTAGAAAAAGCCAGCTATTCTAGAAGGTAGATGGGCTTTTTGTAAAATTAGGTATGGAGGAAAGCACAGAGGTTTTTGGTATAATTTTTGCTCGGAAGCTTTTTGGGGAATATACATAAATACATAGGAGGTGGAAGGAGAGCACCACACTTATGGGGGGAGATTGTACCCAATAAGCTTGTTCTGTCTCTTCTGTTTGTGAGTTTTGAAAGTTTGTGCATATTTTCGAAGAGTGTTGGTGTGTTTTTCTAGGATTTGTAGGTTCCGTGAGCATTTCCCGTCGCAGTGGTATCAAAGCTAGGTTTCGTCATCCATAGCACGGAAAGTACATACACCTCGCATCCTCGAACAAGAAACCGCAACACGCATCAGATTGCAGACACCGCGCATAAGAGCGTAACGAAGCAGCAAAAGCGAATAGCGCAGAATAGTTCGCAAGCAGGAAAACGTGCGACGGAAAAAAAATTGCAGCAAAAGAAGTCGTTCGTACACAGACAGGTCAAAGACTGTGAACGTACACCCGTGCCTTAGCTCCTCCAAGTGTATGAGTGACCAAGTTATAGTCCTTGGCATACCTGGCATTGAAAGCACCGTTGGTGCCGTTGGGTGCACATGAGGAAGCCTTGGGAGATTGCTCTTAAAACTTCCCGGGAGGTCCCCCATCCCGGTACTATTCTAGCTCAAGTCCCCTTAACAATTGGTGACTATCCACTCGATCAAGTCACTTTGTTGATCTTTTCTTTGAAGTTCCTAGTCATAAAGATATCCTTCAAGGCAATAGTGCAAACAAGGGAGCAATCCAACGGATTTTGGAAGAGGAGAATCTCAAAAGCAAGTGTTCACAAGAGCAGGAGGCAGTCTATCGGACACGAGCTTTGCTTTGTACCTTGCAGCGTGGATTCACTTATTGGAATCGTGTGAGTTCGAGAGCCCACATAGATAATATTCGACAAATAGCCACTTTCAAATCTTGGAAACCGAATTGAGATAAGTCTTGTGTTTGTGTGTATTTCCTTTCATAGTGATTTCTTCTTTGCATTGTGCACATACTTAACTATGTCTGGAAGGCGTATTCCATCAGAGATAGGTTATCTTGAAGATCTACATCATGATGAGGATGTGGAAAATGATCACCATCGGTCAAGAAGAAGTTCAACACCGATGACACTTACTAAGGAAGAATGGCGAGAACACGATCAGCATGAGAAGCAACAATGTCAAGAGATTGAAGATGCTCTACGCCAAGTGATGACAACTTGGAAGCCACCAATATCAATTGAGGACAAGGAACCTATGCATGCATTAGATTCACTGGATGCATGGAAACATCATGCACGGGACCTTGAGCAGGAACTTGAGTACATGCGCAACATGTGCGACACGCATAAAGCCGGACGTGCAAATCGAGTGTTAAAAGAGATGACTGAAGTAAGAACCGTATGAAGGACAGAGATGATGAAAAAAGTGAAAGTAGCAAATCATTAGACACCAGTGATAGTGAGCGTGGAAGAAGCAAGACAAGACATCAAAGGAAGAAGAAGTGACATGTGAAGACTTCACTAACGACGACATCATGACACTACTCCTTCACATGAGTCCAATGATGAAGACAACGTGAGAAAGGCCATCTTGAAAGCACTCAAGCTTCGTGATAAGAAGAAGTCTGGTAAGATTAATTGCGAAACTTTTTCTTTTCCAAAATATGATGGTAAAAGAGATGGACAAGCTTTACTTGCATGGATTAGTTCTTTCAATCAATACTTTTTGGGAGTACGGTATGAAGAGATCGAGAAGGTAAAACTTGTTGCTGTGAGTCACATGACAAGCAGTGCACAATTATGGTGGAGTGTGGTTGCCAAAAGCACTCATGTTCCAAAGACATGGGAAGCATTCAAAGATAAAATCAAGAAGTGCTTTCTACCTACACAGTTTAAAGAGGACACTCGCAGGCAATGGCGAAGATTGAGGTAGTTGGATGATGAGAGTGTGGACACATACACTGAGAAATATCTTTCCTCTCTACTTCAATTGCAAACCATTGAGAAAGTGTCCCAAAAGGAGCAATGTCATACCTTTGTTGAGGGTTTACGCCCTACTATTCGTGCTGATGTACGTATGCTTCGACCATCTACAGCTTCTAATGCTATGGATTTGGCATTAGAGTAAAAAAGAAAGCAAGGAAGAAGCTTTGCTACTCACACCCCTCAAGCAAAGAAGCATACTTCATACTTCAAGCAGGAGGGTGTAAGTGGAAAAGTTGGTAGATATGATGGTAAGTCTAACTGAAAACCTGCTAAGTCATGTGTTAATCGAAGAACCAAAGAACTTGTCACATGTTACGAATGCAAAGAGAAGGGACACTACTCTTATGAATGTCGAAAGAATCCACTTGCTACACACAAGATAGGTACCCAAGCAAAGAATGCTACCAACAATAACGGAGGCAATGGAGGGAGAACCAATGGATGTACCAACGGTAATAGTTAGCGCAACAACTCCGCACGGATCAACTACATTGATGATGGATGCCATGATAAATCTTTCAAGCAAGAGGGCGAGGATGAGGACGACGATACTGAAGATGCTGACTACACCCCTTCAGATAAGTGTTATTTAGGTAAAAATGCATCTTATTTTTGTACTTCTTTGTTACATATGACTGCACTATTGCACGAAAAAGAACAGTGTCTTATTTGATGATGGAAGCACCCATGATTTCATTTTGCAACGTTTAGTTGAAAAGTTAGGGCTCACAACCATCAAAACAAAATATAAAGCAAATCAGCTTTTCAAGGATTGAATTATAATTGTTTGCAAATGGTTAAGGATCTTGAGGTGACTTTAGGGCCATTAGTTGAGAGCCGTGATTTCTTAGTCACTCCTTTGCGTGAGCAAGATCTCATTCTAGGGATGCCTTGGTGCGTTAATCATAATGCCAAACCTGATTATCTTGAATCCACCATTACTATGACTTAAGGCACTGAGACTATGATTCTAGAATGCAACAAGAATCTTCCCTCTTGGCCTATATTGTCACATACCCAAGCTAAAAGGGCTTTGCGCAAATGTGAGAAGACGTATCTGGTTATGGTCAATAAGATTGAGGCTAGTCCTGAGACTAAGAAAACTAAGAAAGAGCCTTTGGATCCTTTTCTAGCTACCTATGATGACTGCTTTATGGAAGACTTACCCCTTGGCCTACCTCAATCTAGACCTGAGGATCATAAGATTAACCTTATTCCAGGTAGCGCACCACCGTGTAAATCACCATATAGACAAAATCCTACTGAGCAGCAAGAGATTCAATTCCAAATAGAAGATCTTTTGGCTAGAGGCCTAATTCGACCTAGTAGCTCACCATTTGGGGCACCCGTTCTTCTTGTCAAGAAGAAAAATGGAACTTTTTGAATGTGCATTGATTATCGTGCCTTAAATAAAATCACAGTGAAAAATTGATACCCCATTCTGAGAGTTGATGATCTACTTGACAAGTTGAAAGGATCCACAATCTTTAGTAAGATCAATCTTAAGTCAAGATATCATCAAGTGAGAGTGATCGAGCCAAATATTTTCAAGACTGCTTTTAGAAACCAAACTGGTCACTATGAATTTCTTGTTATGCCTTTTGGATTGACCAATGCACCTGCCACATTCAGTCAGATGATGAATCATATCTTCCTACCCTATCAATACTTTGTGGTAGTTTTCTTTGATGATATCATGATTTATAGCAAGAGTCAAGAGGAACTTGAGAAACACTTGGATCTTGTTTTCTCTCTCTTACATGAGAACCAACTGTATGCCAACCCGGAGAAAAGTTAATTTTTCCAGCCTAAAATTGAATATCTTGGACACATTGTTTCAGCTGAAGGCATTCGAGTAGATCCCAAGAAGGTAGAAGTGATAGTAAACTGGCCACAGCCTAAAGATATCCATGAGTTACGATCTTTGTGTAGTTTCTATCGCAGATTTGTTAGAAATTTTGCACACAAGGCACATCCATTGACCGAACTACTACGTAAGACTCGTGCTTTCTCTTGGGGTGAGCAGCACACTTTAGTTTTTCAACAACTTAAGGGTGCAATGACGCACACACCAGTTTTGACCATGCTGGACTTTACAAGACCCTTCTTTGTTAGAGTCACTGATGCTAGTGGACAGGGTTTTGGGGCTGTGCTCATGCAAGATAACCGTCCAATTGCATTCGAGTCACGTAAATTAAAACCAACAGTGCTAAACTATTCCACGTATGATAAAGAATTAGCTGCTGTGGTGCATGCCCTTAAACTCTGGAAACACTATCTTATGGGTTCCGAGTTACTCCATTAAGACTAATCACCAGAGTCTTAGACATCTCCTTACTTAGTCGGTGATCTCGGATCGGCACATTAAAAGGGCTGCCTTTATTGACAGCTTCAAACTTATGATCCAATATCAACCAGGCAAAGACAATGTAGTTGCCGATGCACTGAGCCGTCGACTTAGCATAAATAATATCTCAGCCATCGAGGGAGACCCTTTCGAGCCTATGAAGGCAGACTATCCTATTGATCGAGACTTTTCAAAAATTTGGCATAAGATTAAGCAAGCTAATAGCACCCCTATGGCCTCTGTTCCATTCATAATGACTATCTATTCTACAAAAAGCGCTTGTGTGTCACTGCACCATTTCGATGCTTGGTACTAGAAGAGGTACATCAGCCACCCTACATGAGAGATAGAGGCATCGCTACTATGTATCAGACTGTAATTCAAGATTTTTTCTGGCCTAAGCTTAAAGTTGATATTGCAACTTGCTACAAGGGCAAATATCAAGGTTTACTTATTCCTTTACCAATTCTTGATGGCCCATGGGAGTTGATTTCTATGGACTTTATTACTGGATTTCCTATGATATGATTTGGACTTTCATTGATAGATTTAGCAAGCAGGCTTACTTTATTCCTTGTAAGAAGACCTTGACTGCAGTTCAGGCTACTCATTTGTTCATCAAGCACATCTTTATATACCATGGCCTTCCAAAAGTAATTGTGTCAGGCCGGGATAGTAAATTTTATAGTAACTTTTGGACCGCACTCTTTGACAATCTTGGTACGAAGTTAGATTTTTCCACTGCTTTCATCCCAAATCTAATGGCCAAACTGACGTCACACAAAATACTATTTGTGACATGTTATGTGTTTACGTGTTTGGTCAACTTGGAAAATGGTACAAATTTATACACATATTACAATTTGCCTACAACAACACTAAGCACTCTGCTATAGGCAAATCTCCATTCCAAAATGTCTATGGAAAGACCATTCCTACTCCATTGACCTGCCTTAAGCACCAACTAGAGGCTGCTGATCGATTTACTGAAGATTTCTCTAGCATTTTGAGTACTATCAAAAAGAATATAGAGCATGCTCAAGTTGTGTATACTGCACGTGCAAACAAGGGTAGAAAGAAAGTTGTATTTGCTAAAGGTGACCTAGTCATGTTACGTATTGAGAAGCGCAGACTTAAGAGTATTGAGACACACCTTTTAGTTAAGTTTGCTCCTAGATCCTATGGTCCCTTTAAAGTTTTGGAGTGCATTAATGACAATGCCTATCGGCTCAAATTACCACCCGATTGGAAAATTCATAATTCTTTTCATGTGCACCTTCTGAAACCTTTCCATGGAGACCCACCAGTTCGCCCTATTTTAGACGATGCACCCTAGCTCTTAGAGCCAGACTAGATCATTGATCAACAAATCACTCAAACAAGACATGGAAACTCATATCCTATTTATCTTCTTACATCTAAGAACCACACCGTTGAGGATGTTAAGTGGATGCTCGAGCGATATTTTCGCCAGTACCCTGATTTATTGACTACTTTCTTGTCATGCAATTGAGGGCAATTGCGATTTCAAGCAAGAGGGAGTTATATTATCCCATTAATTTAATCCTTCAGTATATTTAGTTTAGTGAGATCCATCATTTTTGTCACGCAGCTAATGCATGTGTGCTCACTATTCCATAGTGATGCATGTGTACTCCTACATGGCTAGATATACGACTGCGGCAGCTATTTGAGTGTGTAGCATTGTGCGCACCACTTACGTGATGATGGTATGTGTAGCATGTGTGCGCCATCCGTACGATTTTATTCATGTGTAGCATCAGGTGCACCATAGGATGGTATGTGTCGCATGTGTGCACCATTCATCTATGATTTATTAATTTCACAATGCTATAATACTGAAAGGTTGATTGATTGATTGTGGTGATTAATTCCAAGGTTATCTTATGTTTGAAATATTTCATTACTATTGATCATGTGAACTCAAGGGAAGAGTAATTGATCGGGCGCTGGCATTTGGCAAGCATGATCTGCTATATTTTGGGCACATAGGCACAACTCCAGTGATGCGGGGATGAATAAGGCTTATGCCTAATTTTTGATATTACAAAAGCCTATGTACATGTTTGAATTTTGGATTATTAGTGGCTTGGCTAAGTGTATAAACTAAATTTAGAAAAAGCTCTATTTTTAGAAAAAGCCAGCTATTCTAGAAGGTGGATGGGCTTTTTGTAAAATCGGGTATGGAGGAAAGCACAGAGGTTTTTGGTATGATTTTTTCTCAAAAGCTTTTTGGGGAATATACATAAATACATAGGAGGTGGAAGGAGAGCACCACACCTATGGGGGGAGATTGTACCCAGCAAGCTTGTTTTGTCTCTTCCGTTTGTGAGTTTTGAGAGTTTGTGCATATTTTTGAAGAGTGTTGTTGTGTTTTTCTAGGATTTGCAAGTTCCGTGAGCGTTTCCCATCGTAGATAGTTTTTCCACTTGGGAGCTCTCAGAGATCTTAAAGAGCTTACATTCCTAAGTAGGAGTGAGCCCAGTCCTCTTGAGGATGGAGAATTGCTTTAATTATCCAAGTTGAGGATAACTTCAAAGAAAAATCATGGTCTAAGGTTACCTAACCATTATAATCAACTCTCTCTCCATCTCAAATAATCACAATATTTTTTAGCAATTTGGATATTGCACCATGCAATTTTAATAAATTTGTTTTATGGGATGGGTAAAGGGGATTTAATTATGGAAACACATAAGAAAGGACCTAAAAAATGATGGTCTAAATTGTTTTTGAGGACCTTTATCAGACTCAATCCTTAATACTCTTTGATTTAGCCATCCATGATCTTTTAAGCACTTTTCACATCAAATGAACTAGTTTTCAATAAATGGGCCTTCAAGGGTGTAGCTTTAGCGGTCACACTCAAGCAACAATTGTGAAAGACCCTAGACATTAATGGGATTATCCTTGGATCAAGGATATTTAAACATTGGAAGTTTATTTCCTCTCTAATTCAATTAATCATGACATTTTCTCCCCTCCAATTCATCCAATCATAATATTTTCTAATCCTTCTCACAACAACAGGCCATTTTTTAATAAATTTGCCATATGGGTGGGTAGAAGGGTCAAGTTGGCCAAGCAAGGACCAAGGAATAACAAATTTTATGCCAGTTCAAGCAATTTTCTACAAATTGGTCGTATGGGGTGGATAAAGGGGATGCAATTGGAAAACAAGTTGACGAAGGTATAAATTTATGTAATAAAGCTTTGTTCACGATAATTACCCATTATAATCCAGGGTAGTTTCTAGCAGTTTTAGCACCAAATATGCCATTTTTATCAAATGTTTTATATAAGTGGGTGAAGGTCATCTAGAAGAGAATGGTAAATTAGGATGGGGGTTGATTCCAGAATCTACTATAAAGGATGTACTTGCTAGGATGCATGCTTTATGAATTTAAGAATGTCATGTTTGATTTTAAAGCAACCAACCATATGCACTTGTTGATTACAACATTATCTAGATCTTATGGATACAACAAATTGAACTCCATATGTACCACATAAACCAATTTCACTAGGATATCACAGAAGGACACCCTCTACCACATCATAGCACATACCTAGACAAAGTTTGATGCCCCTTAATTTGTTTATCTCTTTACCACATTTTGCCACATTTTACCATACTTGTAGCCCCACGAGGCTTAAACATTTTGAGCTACAAGGGAGGGAGGCCTTTGCCCCTCAATAAAAACAAAACAAAACCTAGACCAAAACAAAGAGATTGTGAAGCAAAGGGGTTGGGTTTGACCAAGTTCATATGTTTTTTGAAACACCAGAAGCATCCAAGTTTTCTTTTTTTCTAGACTTTACAAAGACAAGAAAACAAGTCAAGCACTTGATTGGGATGGCGGTTGCACAAAAGCAAACTTGAATACTTTTGGGGGCAAAAAGAGCACTCAAAACACCTACAACACCAATGATGCGAGTTCTTTTTGGATTCTTTTTGCAATTCCCAACAAAAAATAGTATTATTATTATTATTATTATTATTAGGTTTTTAAAGTTGTTATTTTTGCAACATGCAAGCTACATTGGTTTTATTATTCTTATTATGTTTTTAAGACGTTATTTTTTAGCTACATTTGTGCCATTTTTCGATCAGTCCTCCAAAAAGTAGAATTTTATGTCTTCATCAATGTACCTTTTTTGGGGTAAAAATTGATTTCTTACACACACACACACACATATACATATACATATATATATACATATATATATACATATATACATACATATACATATACACACACACACACACACACACACACACACACACACATATATATATATGTATATATGTATATATATAACCACCAAGGTGCTTTGGTCTCCCAAAAAGCATCCAACATTGGCTTTTTTGCCATGGTCTGTTGAGTTCACGTTTGCCCAAATCCATGGATCCACTAATGTGAGGGATGTGCTTGAACTTGTTACTCGCATGGTTACTTCTTAAGTGGGTAGCCAAGTTCTGTGGTGGTTAACGTCTTGCAGATCAAGGGGTGGCTCAATAGGACAAAAGGAAAACAATTGAAATATTCAACGTTGAGGATAAGGTGGAGGAGAGTAAAAAGAAGAGGAGAAGGGACCTAGAAGGAAAACGAATGAGATGGGATCTAGAAGGAAAAAGAAGGACTCGAAGAAGAAAGTACTTGAAAAGGGACAATGATGAAGCTAGATGCTTTTATCCCCTTAGAATGTGGAGGTGGGGGATATGATGTATGGAATGCTCCTATGGTAAGAGGTAATAAAAATTGATGGCTCAGTCAAGGTCGTGAGAAAAGAACCATGCATTCATTGGTACAATAAGCCTTTTTGTTATCTTTTGGGTAAGTATCAAAAAATACATTGCACATAGAAAAGGGTAGGTAGTGAAACTGTGACTATCAAAATAAATTGGGCCAATCTCACAAGGAAGATTCTCACTAAGAAAAGTATCACTTAAAGAATCTAGCAACTTCTTGTATACTTTGTCTTCTAATTAAAAAGTTTCTTGTTTAGAGAGTTTTGTTTTTTGTATCGCAATACCTCTAAACAAGGTACAATTTGGTGGCAAATAGTTTTATTTGAAATCACATTACAGAGGAGCTTGTAAATGTTTAAGAGTTACATGTAAGCATGGATAGTGGGCCATGTAGACAAAAGTGAGTTACAACTAACATGATGAAGGCACAAATAGATCAATTGTGACTCAAGTTTTGAATACCCATAAGCCCAAGGTTTGAAAAGACATAAGAATGCAAGGACATCAAAATGAGAAAGGAGTAAATGCAATATATCATTCAAACAGAAGCAAGAAAAAAGAAGGAAAACAATCAAAAAACTCTATCATGAATGGTCTTCAAAATTCTTCAGAAGTCATAAATATGCACATATGTTAAAACAAAACAAGAACTAGCAAAATGGGAATTTAGAAAAAAGGACTCATATTAACAAAAGCTATAAACGCATATTATTAAATCTA
Organism: Dipteris shenzhenensis; assembly: GCF_047967505.1. Lineage (NCBI taxonomy): Eukaryota > Viridiplantae > Streptophyta > Polypodiopsida > Gleicheniales > Dipteridaceae > Dipteris > Dipteris shenzhenensis. Next base: position 22,622,071 of record NC_141598.1, on the reverse strand, counting down.
AGTTGAGCCACATAACCCTTTTTCCTTTTTTAAAGTGTTATGAATACCATGCAATTGTGAACATCTTTCAAAAAGTCCACACGTATCATATGGAAAGTACCCAAAAGCAATCAATTTCAGATGCACCAAGGACGCTTGATTAGAAGCATAAAGGCTTATTGCAATCAAGTCCAGTCTAGAGCTTAGCTTTTCCACCATTTTGATTCTAAGTTATAGTAGTCCCCTAGTCTAGATCAATGGTAAGAACTAGCAAAATGGGAAATTAGAAAAAAGGAAATAGAAGCTATAAACGCATATCATTAAATCTAAGTTAAGCCACATAACCATTTTTCCTTTGTTAAAGTCTTATGAATACCATGCAATTGTGAACATCTTTTAAAAATTCCACATGTATCTTATGAAAAGGATCCAAAAGCAATGGATTTCAAATGCACCAGAGATGCTTGATTGGAAGCATAAAGGCTTATTGCAATCGAGTCGAGTCTAGAGCTTAACTTTTCCACCATTTGATTCTAAGTTAAAGTAGTCCCCTAGTCTAGGTTAGTGGTACTTTAATGTTTTCAAACAAGAGGGTTTGTTTAGGCTATAAAGCAACAGCGTGAGCTTTATTACTGAACTTTTGTTACTTACAACATCTACAAGGGTGTGGTGTATCTGTGTGGCCATGGATGGCTATAATAGGAACTTGCATGTAAAGAGTAGGCCATGGGAAAGGCAGATTTAGAAGCCTCTTGTTTTAAATTGTGGAGGTCATGTGATGGTACTTGTAGACACATTCAATGCTTCTAAGTTTGCTTTAGTTGCCAAACATGAGGCTTGTATTTTAAAGGGGACAAATTGCCAACCTTGCAAGCAATAGCAGCAGGTGGCAACCATATTAGATTAGGGTAGATCACATTCTCTTACTGCAACTCACTAGGTTAGAGTAAAGCATAATGCGGCCGCATAGATTGGGTAGTAGCTGAATCTGTTGGGGACCAAATTTGCAATGACGATTATGCATGAATGCTCTAAATGGGCTCATGTAGTCTTTCAATAAAAAATTAAACTTTCAATTTAAAAAAAAGGGCTGATGTAGCCCTCATGTGAGCTACTCCATGAACACTCTCTTAAGCCTTAATGACATGGTGGAAAAGGGTTTTCATGGGGAAAACTAATTCCCATGTTAGATATCATGATACTTGGTGAAAATGTGGATTTATGTTATTTTCAATCTGCAAAAAGTTTTCTAAACCCACAAATTCATTAACCTCAAGCTCTTTGGAAAAAATATGGGAAAACAAGGTGAAGGACCACATGCCACCTTGGCAACTAAATTTCCCATTTCCCACAAAACTATCACAATGTCATGAGGCCTGTAGTTCCCTGCGCCTACCAGCAATGCTCTCCCTGTGTCACTTGTAGCTAGGTTGAAATTTCGCATGCTGGTTGCAATGTTGGAGGCTCCTTTCTCCCAGATTTGCATCCTTGTTTGAGGGTATGCCGACCCAATATTACTATGCCCAAGCGTTCTAATTTGCCCAACAATTTGATCTTGCATGCACTTGGGAGAGATAGCCTGCAATATGCTTACCAAGCCTAATCAATTCTAATGTGAGATCAAGCTAGCCTTCGTGGGGAGTCGGGATGTCGTTATGTAATGCTAGCTTGAGCATTGCATTGCTAGGCTTTTTGGGTCTGTGCACACAAGGCAAGAAACGTGTAGTTAGTGCGATGCTGAAGCCCCACTTGCAAAAGCTTTGTGTGAACCAATTCGTCTCGCATTTAATAATTCAGTCGGAGCTTTGTTTGAGCTGCTGAGATTGTACAACCTGCAATGGAGTCATGTGTGAGCTGTAGAGTTTGTACGTGCACCATTTTTCATTGGCTAGGGCAGAGTAACTTATCAACTCTGATTGTACTAGAGGGCTGTGACCAAATGGCAAGTTGGAATTGGCTAGACAAAAAATGGTGCTCGATGCTGAAATTTGCAAGCTCGAAAATTCGAGAAGCCACAGTTTCACGAGAGTAGTCTATGTAGCTGAAACTAAGGGTGTTTACACACGAGCATGCCCAAGGCTCATGGACGGGCAAGATTGCCGCACGAACAACATTGCAAGGAGGCAGCGGAGCTTTTTTCGTCCCCATGTGCACAGGCCCGCAGACTTGGCAGAGTGCTTGAGCAAAAGTTGTACCAAAGAGGAACATCGACGGTAGTCTGTGCTATGAGGGTGTGTGTCGGAGTGTGCTAAGGGATGAGGGACAGGTGGCGAACATTTGGGCTGCTTGTTGGACGAATCCGAGGATGACGAACACAAACTCATTTGGCATCAACAAGATAGTTTTGCGACTGCAATTGCGTCCTGATTCCTCATCAGTCCTGAGAGTCCTGAGGATTTTCCAGGATCGAAATTCGGGATGCCGCAATATGCTGTCATTGCTGTAGTCACCGATGCCGTGCGAAAAGTGCAAGCTTCAAAGCCGATAGTGAACGCCTTATAAGGCTGGGCAGTGACTTGAACTCCAACAACAGTCAGTGGCCGATCTGATCAACTTGTTGGAAGCAAATGCGACTCACGGGAGCCGCAAGAAAGGAGCAAAGTATGAGACTTACGGGGCTGGCCGCTTCTGCAGCTCTTTATAACTCTTGGGTCTTTTAAAGAAGAAAAGACGTGGGCGGATTGGGACTGGGCGTTCAACAAACGACAGCACAGCCCGCGCTGCCCCGTAGACATCCTCCTCAACCATCGTCACCGCTCGCAGTTGGCTGATGGCTAGTGATGATGAGCCTGGACTGTCTGTAGCCGAGAATCGAGATCAAAGCTCCTCATCGGTTGCTATCGGATGCTCGTGAAGAAAGCAAACCTTCTGCACAAAGGTGCGCTGTGCGTCAGCGTCAGCTTGCCAATACCATTGAATGAGCCTAAAGGCCGTGCGAACACTGACATGGGACTTGGCTGCCGTGCTGCAGTGGAGCTGGAGACCTCTGGAGGAGTCCGACTGCAGAGCCCAGACTGATCCGGAGCGTGGAGTGAAAGAATCCGAGGAGTAGAAGAAGTTCGTCACATCGTTCACCAATTATCAGATGAATTAAATTAGAGTCAATTCGCACTTTGGAAACAGGCCTCGAAGCTTCAGGAAGTATGAATCTCAACACTCAAGTATGAATCTCAACACTCTGGAACAAAATCGCAGATAGGGGTAGTCCTCATCTATTAGAGCCAGTGCACGGTGTGCACAGGGCTATAGGTGCGTCAATGAAGCCGAGTTTCGATTAATACGCGTGAACAACGAAGATCTGCATTATATGAACCGTCTGATGGACTGCAGGGAGATGAGGGGAGTCTTCTGACAAGCTGCAGGAGCTCTCTGCGTGCTGCGTACGTGTAGGTGGCATCATTTGATTGGGTAAGCGCAAATAGCGCTCTGTGCATCAAATGGCAACCTCCAAAATGGAGATGCCAATCTTCACTTCAATGGCGCTTCTCGCATTTCTCTTCTCGTTTGCACTAAGCCTTAGCTGAAAACTTCGGACAACGCATTAGAAACTCAGGGCCAGTGCACACGCACTGACTAGAGCAAGTGTCCAAACCCCAGATCTTGGGTGTCAATTCCGGCACCGGAGTGCCACTTGAGTTCCACCGAGAACAACAGGTAGTCCTTTACATATGACCTATGCAGAGGGGGAGCAGAGGGCACAGAGGCAAGGCAGCAGACGAGGGCATCTGGTGCTATTTGTGGTGGTAGAACAAGATGGCATCCAAAAGCAATGAAATGGCGTGAACGAAATACTCCTGTTTTTTATGTGCAACCGAATACTTGTCCATAAAATGTTGTGCAAAATCCTTTGTAAAAAGTCTTGCTTTTGTGTCTCTCAATGCCACCATCTAGATTGCACTTAACCTTGCAAGGCCATTTATTTTCAATTGCCTTCATTCTTTATTGGAGATTACACAATTTCCAAGTGTTGTTTTTATACCAAATCTCAATTTTGTCATTCGCTGCTTTCTACCACTGGACTCCATCTTCAAAATATGTTGGCTCTTCCATTTGCATGATAGTTATCATAAAAGCATATGTGCTTTCAACTTGGGCAGCTTTTTCTTTTAAACATAAGTCAACCTTGTTGGTTGCTTCCTTTCTTGGGTAAATCTTTTGACTTCTTGCTATAGTGTTTGTTTGTTCCATGCTCAACATGAATACCAACCTCTAGTGTTTGTTTGTTCCATGCTCAACATGAATGCCAACCTCTAGTGGAATGAGTTCGGGTTAACAATTATCCCACTAGAACCCCTTCAAGATCTCCAAGTAATACTTCTCATATAAGATGAATTTTGATGTTAAGAAGTCGAGGCTAGTCCTTTTGAACTTTGTCTTCAAGCGTTCTATACCTCTTTGGTTTTTCCCTAGTGGTCACTCGTTATGATCAGCTACTCCATGTACATGATCACCCACCTTGGTTGCTTCCTTTGTTAGGTAAATCTTTTGACTTCTTGCTATGGTGTTTGTTCCGTGCTCAACTTCAATGCCCACCTCTAGTGGAATGACTTCGGGTTTACAATTATCCAACTAGAACCCCTTCAAGATCTCCAAGTAATACTCATCAATTTGTTGTACCATTCATGTGGGGCCTATTTTATCCTTTATAGTGCTTCTTTTGTCAATCTATTGTACCATTCATGTAAGGCCTATTTCAGTCCAAGGACTAAGGAAATTATCATCCAATGGGAAGAGGAAGAAGGCCTCTGTAGAGTCGTGTCATGTTGATCTAGGACAAGAAAGGTGCCCCAAGGCTATATGACTTCAAGATGTAGCCATGCCCTGTATACCTAATTTGGATATGATACATAGATATGGAATGGTGGAAGGGCTTCCACCAATCACCAACAACCACTAGGTTTATTGGTCTTGCATGGAGGGCAATAGCACTAGGATCCATTCTTAGTGGTGGGGTTGCAAATTGGACCATGAAACCACTCTAGCTTGTCCACTTTAACATTTGTGGGATCATGGCCGTTCTCTAGCCAAATCTGTAACCTTGATCGACAACTACACGTAGATGACATGGATCTACACTATCAAAGAGGTCTTGGGCCTTTGACCAATTCTAAAAATGGAAGGAGGGGCTATGAACTCGGGACTTTTTGGAGAGAAAAATGTGGAGAGTCCATGCCATCAAAGTTTGGTACATACTACAAACAATTTAGGACCACTCATCAAAGTACCAATGACAAGGATTTTCCAATATAATAAAATGGCAAAGAAAAGGATTGAGTCACTGTCAAGACGGGACTGAGCCTATGAGGGGCTCAATCATACTACAAAGCAAAGGTGGTCAAGGGAAGACACTATTGCAAGTATCCTCAATCATACTACAAGACAAACATCATCAAGGGAAGGCACATTTAGAGGAGTATTCCAAGAAGAAGCTAGACTAAGTCATCTACCACCATATTTGGATGTTTGGGTATGAGGCTTGGCTCCATGTTCATAGTGACACTTAGATCGAGCTTGCCCCATGCAGCCAAAAATACATCTTCATTGGCTATGGAGAGGAGTCCAGGGCTTGCCAGTCATATGATTCAAAAATCCAGAAGGTGTTGATCAGTCATGATGTGATCTTCCAAAAGACTGTCCTTGAGGTCACACCTTCGTGTAGTAGGGGATTTGTCCTAGAAGCAAACTCAAATCCAAGATCAAATGATACTGATTTGGATTGCAACCTTGAGAATAGAGAGGTTTAGGCAATGGATAAGAGAGCCCTCAGAGGGGGTACTGAGGCTCTAGAACTGCCAATCATGAACTATGGTCTAATGGATTAGGCTCAATTGATCTCGCGATGAGCCATTGTCTTTTTAACCAAAGGATAAACCAAATTGGAAATTTATGATGGAGAAGGCTATGACTCCATATCGAGCTACCTCTCATCCTCGCAATCATGGATTGCGGTGTTGTCATTTCTTGCCTAAGTCTTGGAATTAGTTTTTGATTTTTTTGTTGCCTAAAATTTGTCCTTGAATTTACTAAGATTACATCTAGCTCTATAACTTATTAGTTCAACCATTGAAGCAATGTTCTGACTCATCTCAGGGTTGTTAGCCTACACACGTGCACACACACACAGATGCACACGCATGCATGCAGACCCACACACACATATAGATACACATGCATGCGCACATACACATGTGCATGCAAAGCATGCATGCACACACACATGCACATGTGCATGAACACTCATAGACACACATGCACATGCATGCATGCACACATGCACACACGCACACAAACACACATGAAATCAATTCAAGGAGTCTTGTAGAGTTACTTGTCATCCAGCTCCCCAACCTAAGATGACTCTTGCCTTTTGAATTCTAGTCCAAATTACCTACTAAAACCTAGTCTAGGTTTCATATCTAGAACCTGCTTTGGGTTCCCATTTCGGCCCCTCAATCCAAGTTAGCATTTGATATTTGGCTTCATTGTGAAGCACATATCCATATTGTTCATCACTTGCCACCTTTTCTTCCTCATATTATGGGGGCTCACATGTGGGGCAATGATATCCAACACCCCCTCTCATTGTTCTTAATATAGGCCTTGCCTGACAATAGCATGAGGTGATCCATATTTTCCTTTGATAGAGACTTGGTGAAGATATCCATAGTATTTTCCTCTATTGGGTAGTAAATAAATTTTATAAACCCATCCTCGATCATCTCTCATTTGAATCAATAGTGAACCTTGATGTGCTTCATCCTTGCATGGAATGCTGAATTCTTCATGATTACGATGTAGCTCTAGGTGTCACAGTAGATTTCCACCACTTCACTCTATTGAAAGACCTTAATGTCTTTCAGGATCCAAGTTAGCCACAATGACTCATAGGATGCCATGATGCTGACTTTTACTCTGTTGCTGCTATTGAGGACAAGCAATTGTGTGGGCTACTTCTTGCTAAGCCATGAGATGGACCTAAACCAAACACAAAGAAATATCTACATGTGTACCCACATTTTTGACCCAACCTAAATCACAATATGTGTGAAAGTCTGTTCCACTTAGATATGTGATTTTGTATCTAGAGGTATCCTTCACAGACTCGTAATCTAGCTTTCTAATGTGTCGATGCAAAGTGGTAGAGTAGGCCAACTACGAAGGAGATGTCCATTTGAGTGGCCAAATATAGCAGATTCCTCAACCAATTGTCAAAATCGGGTCAAGTATTTCGACTATGTGACATTCTATGTGTTGAATCCTACTAGGTCAAATATAACAGGTTAAGTGTAGTGGCGGTGTGATGTCAACCTATCTCTGAACCATCAAAGTAATTATTTTCTAGAAACACTCCATTTGGAACCTCTCCAAGGGTCCTCAAGCAATATTTCCCTTGCAAAATGAATGTCTTTCCTTGCTCTTGCCATATCTCAATGCCAATAAAATTGTGGAGAAGGCCAAGGCCACTCATTTCAGCATCCAATTTTTAGTTGCTATTCCCCCCTTTGATTTTTTTTTGGTGATCTCGATCATCCTCTTATTCCCTCTACATGGATGTGCAGGTTTGCATCTAAGGCACCAAATACTCACTAACCTAGTTGTATCGTGTGCATGGCTCCTGTCTTAGCCCTTATCGAGATTGCACACCTTATCACCCTATATAAAGAATTTTGGTGGCTACTCTGCATAAACCTCCTCCTTGAGGTCCCCATTTAAGAAGGCTGACTTGACATCCATCTAATAAATGGACCATGCTAATTGGGGCAGCAAGTGCCATCACAGTCCAAATCGTCTTGATTTTTTCCATAGGAGTGAAGATTTCACCATATCTTAGCTCTTCTATTTGTGCAAAGCCCTTGGCTGACAGTTGGGCCTTATAATTGACCAACATTTCCTTGAATCATAATTTTAACCTTAGAGATCCATTTGGTCCCTCCTATGAGCTCACAAGATGAGCTGGTTTGGCAACAAGATCCCATGTCTAGTTCCTGAGTATATTCATGAAAGTAGTAGTTGATGGATTCTATTGGACAAATGAGAGTTAACAGCCTGGAATGACCAAGCCCAAGGTTTTGGAGTGGCATGCTAGAAGTTGCAGTACTAGAGCAACACAAGTAGTTTGAGGGCTATTGCACATTTTGACTGGGTCATAATTGAGTGAAGCACTTTATAGCCTTGTGTAATCAAGGACTCATTTTGTATACTAGTGTTTGGATCTGGCATAATTTGATTGTTTTTGTGTACAGCTCAATGGTCTAGTTAAAGTATCGGTCGAGTGGAGGACAAAAGACAAGTCTTTCTAAGGGTAGGATGAGTCTCAAAATGTGACCTAGTATTAAAGCATATCATGTTTTTTAGCATCCTTCTTCTCTCCTTAAATTTCCCTCTCCCTTAACCATTGTGTTGCCATCACTGTCAATTACTCCCTCCCCCTCAATCTCCTCCCTAGCCCCATTCCCCTTTCACTATGTTCTCCTTGCAATGCCCCCCTTCCCCCCCGCTCTTCAGTTTTGGTCCCCCTCATTCTCTCCCACTTCCCCTCCTCTCCTTCATGCCTTGGCCCATGATATCAACAAAAGCTTCTATCCCCTAGAACAATTGCCTATGGTTCTGCCCCCTAGTCCTACCCTCTTTACTCAACCTAACCACCACTAACTAAACTAGACCTACCCACTCATCAACTAACCCTCCTCAAGAAAAAAGGGGAAATAAACAAAAATACTATGGGCTTAGCTTGATTGTTCATAATCCTAAGAGGATTTCTGGATATAATAATATACCCAAGGAGGAGTGGCTTTCGATGTGGACATGTCCATTTCCAAAGTCAGGGCGAAAGGTGAAGGTAGTTTTGGTTTGGCCTAAATTTTACATGGAGCTAGTACTATTGCACATCAAAGTCTACCATCTTGATTAGCAACATTGAGAGTTTAAAGAGAAAAACTAGAAAACTTCAACACAATTTAATCATTGATTTTAATTCCATAACTTGTATATTCTTCACTAGTTATGTTCTCCTTATGCACAAGTCATTGACTACAAGAAATGGGTGTTTGGTCTACTTCATGATGTGTTTGTAATTTCTAAGTGCTTGTTTTGGTGCATGATAGGTAAAATTTGAAGAGAGAGAGAGAGAGAGGGGGGGGGGGGAGATGAAGGAATCAATGGGCACATACATTTTTGAATCACATGTTCCAAGTCATGCATTCCAAGTAGCTTTGTGCCATTGTTCCTTGCCCCCTTGGCCCGTTAGTGGGAAACACTTTTTTGTTGAAAGTTTACAAGTGCTCGGGTTGATGCTATTGGTATGTTGAACCTACCTTGTAGTCACATATACCACTTTTTTTGTTTGTAAATATGTGCCATAAATGGGGGCCTCAGTGGGAAATCCTATCTACCACATCATCTCCTACATGTCAGCTGCTGCCACGACTCAGTAGAGCCATGTCATCCAGTCAAAGTAAGCAGTGCCCAGTCATCATGTCTATGTGGATTGCCATGTCACTAATAACACCTTAGTAGTCCAATCAGTAGTCAAATGCCATGTCATCATTAGTGCCATGTGGCACAGCCCCCAACTAGGCACAGTTACTTCTTGCAAGGCACACACAACACCTTGCATGTGCATACAACAGCCACATCATCAGTGCTCAACAGGCACAATCTCTACACAGGCACAGTTTTACATCTTGCATGTGCTCTACCACCTCAGCACAGGGCTTCACAGGCACACCCCTTGCTAGGCACACTTTTTCCATGTGAACACAGTGGCCACATCACCCACATCATCATTTTGCACCTTTTTTGTCCTTCCACGTAGATCAAGCCGTATCTCTTGATCCAGGAAGAATTTGAGGGTGCTCCAACAAGAAAAAACGCTCAATTTTTCATGCTCTACATGCTTTCACATCACACATAAATTTTGGTGCATGTATCACACACTTTTGAGCCTCAATAAAATCCACTTCTTTCATGCACATTAGACTCTACATCGACGCATCTGACCCAACACCTAAAACGAACAAAGAAAATGAATTATTTGCTATTTCATTACTCGAAGTTTGGTCTAGATCTAGTTCAGAGTAGATTAGATCATCCATAGTGGAGAGAACTCCAAAGCAGCCAATCAAAGCCATGCCAAAAAATTCCAAAATATTTCCTACTCAGAGTCGATCCCTTCACCCACATGCAGTTTCACATCATTACATTACTTGAAACCTAGCATTTCTCAATTCAGTGAGTAGACTTTAGAGTGTTCAAAGACAATGACTAATTGCTCACTGGGCAGATAGCACATGATTTGATTTCACACACACATGCCATCATTGTAAAGCCTATTTGATTATTTTTTTGGCATTGTGATCATCATTTCCAACCTTGTAAATCCTCTTGGATATCCCCGGCATCATTTTCCATAAGCCTTGTAACAGATTGGATTATATTGTGTAGTTCTATCTTCACTAACAGTTCAAATTTCACTTGACATAGTCAGTGTTTTGTAGTTGATTCAGATAGTGATAGAGGAAATCATTCCAATTGAGGAAGATTCCAAGGATGAGGAAACGTATCCACCAACATGCTAACATTCAGTGCAACTAATGTCATAAGTTTGGACACTATGAAAGAGATTGCCGCAAGAAGCAGTATGACCAAGGCGGTCAATCCAGCAGCAATCAAGGGAATTTCCAGGGAAGAGGAAATCATCGTGGTGGACATTCAAGTCACGGTCATTATGCCAATGAACCTGAGAATATGTTTCTTGCAAGTGAGGATATGCAGAAGACTAAAACATTGTATCTTGACATTGATTGCAATTCAAAAGGGGAATGTAGTTATCAAGTTGACCAAGAATTGAATCAAGATCCTTGGTACATCGACAATGGTGCATCATCTCATATGACAAAGCATCAAGAATGGTTCAAATGGATGAAACCATTAGAAGGATAGAAGAATGTCATATACATAGCAATAGATAATACACCGAATCCAGTTCAACAGAAAGGCATCGTCCCTATGAACAATTTCACTGGTACGAAAGGATTGGTGAAAGATGTACTTAGTTTGAGATAGAATACATAGAAAGTTATCCGAGGTTGCATGGATAGTGTGACAGTGACTATGCCAGAGATTATGAGACTAGGAGATCGACACGGGGATATGCATTTTCCTTGGTCAAGGCGCTATATCATGGGTTGCCAAACAAACATCCAACTATTTCTTTGTCTTCAATTGAAGTAGAATATAGGGCACTCACTATAGGTGCATGTGAGGCTATATGGCTCAGAAGACTATTGTTGAAAACATATTACTTTGATGAATCAAAGCCAACAACAATATACTATGATAACCAATCAACTCAAGCATTGGCCAAGAATCCAGTATATCACTCCGGGACAAAGCACATTGATGTCATAGAATACTTCATCAGAGAAAGAGTGTTACTTGGTGACATCACACTACAACATTGTGATAACAAAGAAAATGTTACAGACATCTTTACCAAGCCACTTGGCAAAGAGATTTTCAAGAAGCAATGACAAGCTCTTGGTTTGATGCAGAGAAAGGACATCCCCATTAAAGGGGTGTGATGGAATGTAATGCTCAGTCTTTCTTCGATTCCCCAGAACCATCATCTTGAGGGAAGGCCTACTTCATGAGGTTGATCTTGAGGGAAGGTGTTGAGAAACCATCTCAACATCATGTGATCATATGTGCATAGCACTAACCCAATAAATTGCTAGGGTTATATGCCCTAACCCTAACCCTAAAAGGGTTTGTATATATTCTACATTTTCCACTAAATCTAGATAGTGTACAGTTAGTCATTTGTGGTGTGCTCTCTAGCTGTGCCCTCTCTCCTCATCTCCACTCTTCTTCTCTCCTCTCTTCATATTTTGTCAGTTACTAGTGCTAAATAGTATTTAGCACATTGTTATGATTGCAAAGGACTTCATTGGCATTGTTAGAAACTCAATAGTAGTGCTATACTAGTACTTTACACTGCTAAGTACTAGAATGGGACTAGTATACTTCTTAGCCGTACTATTGTTAACATTACCACACTAGTTAACACACCTACCTATTAGCATAACACTACCATGAGTGCTTGTAGTGCTAATAGATATATGTAATAATTGGCACTATTATGATAGGAAAGTGCTTTAGTGGAATTGCTAGCAATTTATTAGCAGTGATGTGCTAAATGACCTAACATTGCTAAGTACTAACATAGCACTAGTATACTTCTTAGCCATGATACTAGTTAGCAATGCTAAACAGTAGTTGCTAATACTAAATATAGCTAGCACGCCTACTCACTAAGCTAGTTCTCACAAGGCAGTGCTAGTTCATAGAGTAGTAGTGCCAACTGGTGGTGAAATACTGGTTTAATAACTAAAACTATGGTTTATTGTAGATGATCCCAAAAGACATTAAGTGGACCTACTAGAGACAAAGAAGTATGAAAATGACTGCGCAATTGCTGAGGCCACACATGAAGCTACACATGAAGCTACAACTGAGCTCAACGGTGATACTAGTTCTAGCAGTGAGTCAGATGATGCTACTATGTTGAATGCACAGCTTGCACGAGCAGTGACTGCTTTGACTTAGCTGACTCAAAATTTGGGTCAGATTGTGCAAACAAATGCCAAGAAGAAGAAGAAATCAAGAAAGCACAAGCACGGAAAGAGTAAGTACACACATGCATCATCTTCTCATGGCGGACCGTACACTCATGCATCAGTTTCCCATGAGGGACAACCATTAAAAATGACTCAAAAAGTGACTTCTAAGAGAGAACAATCCCCCAAAATAGCATTTGAGAAAGAGGTAAAAAAAGTACAACCAGTGCAACAATATATGAGCAGCCAGCACAAGGTCTTGGTTTGGATACTTCTACTCCTCAAAATAATAATGTGCAGTCCATAAATGTGGCTCAGCCACCTCAGCCATATTTGAGGCAGCAACCTAAATATTTTGGTACAGATTCTATCTTTGATGCTATGTTGATTTCACCGCCAACTGGACATAGAAAGCAAGCCATGTATGACAATGTGGGAATGCAGCCAGGCATGCAAGCCACAACATATGCTCCCATGCCTAATGTTGAGCCAAGCATGGATCTCCCTAGTTAAGGGAATGCTGCAAAAATACAGCCATCTTTGGGACAGCCAATATCAAATGTATATAAAGAATTTAAGGATGGTGGTTCTCATGTCAAGTTTGAGACATATAATGGAGTACAGGACAGGTACAAAGTCCTCACATTCCTTCAACAGTTTGATGCTGCATTTCTTAGGGGTTTGTTTACAGAAGCATCCAAAATGAGGAAGGTTGCCACATTTTTGAAAGGCAATGCACTTAAGTGGTACACCAACTCTGACGTCAAAATTTGATATTTTTTATTTGGCATTGATATTGTTTTCTTCTATGTTTGATAAGTGTGTTACTCAAGAGTATGCCTGAAGATTATGATCATATTGTTACCACTTTGAAAAATCTTCCTAATCCTAATCTTGAAGGTCTTATCTCTGCTCTCCAAGAAGAAGAAAGGCACATGGAGCTCCGGAAAGGCAATGACACAGCCTATGCCATAAAAATCCAGAAGGGCAAGTTTTCACCTTGCAATCATTGTGGGAAGACAAATCACCTCTCAAAGGACTGCTTCAAAATCAATCCATGTAAACATTGTGGCAAAAACAATCATCATGAAAGGTTTTGTAGAGCCAAAAAGGAAGCAACTTCAAAGACAGAAAATGCCAATCTACTTTCAATTGATGTGCCTCCACAAGATGAGGCATCCTTTGAAGATTATGCTTTTTGAATCATCTCTATGTATGCTCCAGATCTCTCTTTTGTTGAGTCAAGGTACTCAGCCTGGATAGTCCTCCAAAATGAATGAAATAAACTATTGTGTTTTGTGTGTTTTGTAAACACCTCTGGTCACCATATGATGTAGGCCATGTGTATGTGTTTTCTCCATGGTATCTCCTGCAGACATTGTGTGCATGTACATGCAGGGGAGATAACCATTGGAAGATCTTTTGTATCCCTTTTGTTTACCTTACACCCATGGGAACCCTTGCTAGCTTGAGATCCTAGCCATTGATAGATCCATGACCACCATGAGATGGCATGTGACACCTTGTGCTAGATGTATCCTTGACATAGCCTGAGGCATTCCCTTGAGGGGGGGTTTGTTGGGATATCTCAAGTTGTATGCCTCAGGCACAACTTGGTTTCTATGTGTGTGTGATAGAGGCACAATTAGGTGCCCATAAGCACAATTAGGTGGTGGTAGAAGCCACATAGGATGATTGAGAGAATCTAGGAGCAGATTGAGGAGATGATTGTGGAGCTCAGAGGTCATCAGTGATGTTAGTGATCATGTAAGAGGTGCCTACTTAAGGACCTCATCTTTCTTCATTCCATAAGCAAGAATTCTGAGTTTGTGTCCACTCCATGCTTTCTTTTCAGTTTACCAACACTAGGGGGATGGTCTTGATGAATTCTGAATGTCAAGAAGTATGGGCAAGAGGACAAAGAGCTTCCAGGTATCACAACTAACAATGCAGCTGAGTATAATGCTTTGATTCTTGGTTTGCAGGGTTGTCTTCAAAGTCAAGTTAAAGAATTGAAAGTAAGAGGAGAATCTCAACTTATTATAAAGCAAATGCAAGGGCATTACAAGACAAGAAGTCCTCGTTTGAAGAAGCTTAATCAAAAGGCTATGGTACTATGTAGTCAATTTGATTTTTGCAAGTTTGTTCATATAAACAGAAAAGAAAATCAAAGGGTAGATGAGTTAGCTACTCAAGCTAATGTAGTACAAGACTGGGAGTGGTTTCTTTGGTAGACAATGGATGGCCAGAACTGCAAGATGTTCAGCAATATGTAGAAGAAGGTATGTTTCCTCGAGGGTTAACTCCACAACAGAAGTAGAGATTGGTAGGAAGGCTTGTCTCTATACTATTATTGATGACATTCTTTATAAATTGGGAAAAGACAAGGTGCTCCGTCGTGTGGTCCATCCCATGGAGACTACGAGAATCCTAGAAATGTGTCATGAATGCTCCGGTCATTTTGCTATTATTGGTAAGAGATCTTGGGAAAGAGAATGTTGTGCGTGCTCAGGGGTGAGGAACGGATAAAAGAATATGGGATGGAAGAGGAGAATTCTTAATGCAGGTTACTTTTAGCCACGCCTCCATAAGGATGTATATGAATGGTGCCGAAGTTGTAAAGTATGTCAAAAGTTTGGAAGGCGACAGTTGATTCCTGGGCCCTTGAAGCCTATTCCAGCAAATGGATCATTTGAGAGGTGGGGGTTGGACTTTGTGGGACCACTCCCTCGCTCATCTCAGGGCAAGCATTATTTATTGGTGGCCACAGATTATGCGACTCGGCGGGCAGAGGCCAAGGCCACAGTCAATAGCAAGGCAAGCACAGTTGCAAAATTTCTCTTTAATCAAATTTGTTCACGCTTTCATTGTCCTTTGGAAATTCTCACTGATGGAGGAACCTCTTTTAGAAATGAACTAATTAAAGATGTGGTGCATAAGCTAAAGATAAATCATAGCATGTCCACGCCATACTATCCCCAATGTAATGGCTTGGCTGAGAAAACAAATGGATTGTTGTGCAATTCAATGGGAAAGCTTGTAGACACTAAGAAAAGTAATTGGGATAGGCACTTGGCAGAAGTTTTATGGGCTTACAGAACCACACACAAGCTAGCTATTGGGTTTACACCATTCCAATGAGTGTATGGAATAGAAGCCATTTTACCCATTGAATTGAAGATACATAGTCTTCGCACTGCTGTTGCAAGAAAAGAAGGACATGAGGATGCCTATGCTCAACGCTTGGTATAGCTAGAAGCCTTGGATGAATGCAGATTACAAGCCTTACAAAACTTGGAAGCTTCTCAAAAAAGACGCAAGGCCGGTTTTGACACCAAATTACAAAAGAAGAAAGATATTGCAGAAGGAGATTTGGTCATGAGATTTGATAGCCGTCTGGACAAGCGGATAGATAAAAAGTTTATCGACCAATGGGAGGGACGATATCAAGTCAAAAAGAAGTTCACGAACGGAACCTATCAGCTTGAGGATGTTGATGGCATAGTGATACCCGGATGCACCAATGAGTATTGCCTTAAATTCTTCTATGCTCGACCACCTTGAGGACCAGCAGACCCTCTCTGTCACTACAGAGGATCTGCTAGGGGGGGAAGATGTGATGCCAAAAATTGATATTTTTTATTTAGCATTGGTATTGTTTTCTTCTATGTTTGATAAGAGTATCAAGTGATAGCCTAGCGACTCTCACTTATTTCTATTTTCTAAGATATTGTATGAGATTGAGAGGATGAGTGGAATGGATCATTATAAATACCATAGGTATGAATTATAAATACCTTGGTATGGGTGAGAGTTATTTGTGTATAGAAAATTATGGGATTTTTAGAAAATAGGAAGAGTGAATCATATAAAGAGGTGGGCTCATATCCATGTGTTCCAATAATATAAGAGAGATCACATGCCAAGCGTATTAAAGGCATGTGGAGGAGTGTGGAGTCAAGAGGAATCTTTCTAGAATTCCTATGTGGAATAAGGAGGATATGGACATATGGAAAAGAGAGGGTCCCCATGGGCTCCATGTGGGAAAACTCTTGACTTTCTCAATATTTTAAGAGTCTTGAGCATCTTTTGATGGAACACATGGCAAGAGTAGCCAAAAAGGACATGGATAGTGACATACGAGCTTATGTGATTGATGGGGAAAGGAATCTACAGGGAGCAATTGTAAATGGGTGAAGGAGAGTGAAAAAATCTCTATAAAAGGAGCCCTCCTCTCCATTGTTCATCATCTCTTCCACCATTAGGCCTCATGTTGTTGTAGCTCTAGTCTCCTCAAGCCTCTTCCATAAGCCTTCTCTCCCTCTTGTAAATATTCTCTTATGTAAACTCTTGAGTCCATCTCTCTCTAGTTCATTCTCTCTCTATGAGTAGTCTTGGAGCTTTCACTCCCTCTTAGTATTTTGAGCTAATTGTAAAGGTATCTATGAAGAAGGTGTAACCTTTTCCCGAAACCGACCCATCTGACACAATCATCCCCTTCAAACTCCTTGATTTATATCAGTTCATGTCATGTTGAGCCGCAAGATCTTCTTTCAACAACGTATCGCTCTTCTCTTTGGCGCAGACCGGCTTGCTGAGATTATAGCCTCCGCTAATCCTTTCCTTCTCCCTATGCTTGAGTATAACATTACTTGGGATGTTACCATCTTCATTCTCATCTAAGGGAGGATAGTATGGTGTGGTTTCTTGGTATAAAAGCTTCTTTTTAATGTCCCTTTCCCAGTGATGAATATCTCTATCACTCAATTCAAAAGTAGTAGGAAGTGAAGAGGTGCGTGAAGTTATTACTCCCAACTTCATGTCACACCAACCTTATGCTTCATGGAGATGCACCTGCTACTTGGCTGGAATTTAAGCAAGTGTTTTCTTCTACTTGGCTTACTCCAACTTTTGAAGTTGAAGTACTTTCACATTGGCATGACTTGTCATACAAACTTTGCAAGAATCTTGATGATTATACCAAGAGGTTTTGGGATGTTTTGCTGCCATTGAGCTCTTACAAGCATGTTTCTTTGAAAGAGCAAATAGAGAGGTACTGTTGTGGATTGACTAGTGAGCTACGTGATTATTGCATCAAAACCAAGGTGGGTTTCATGACTCAATTAATTGAGAATGCAAGGACAGCATATGCATGGATGCAAGAGAAGAATTTGGGCTTTATGGACAGCAAGAAAGAAGACAACAAACGGGCTGCCAAACACCAGGATAAGGACATCAAATCTGAAAATAAAAATTATGGCAAACGATCGTTTCGAAAGCGAGGAAAAGCCCAATTCAAAGTTGGTCAAAGGTGTAGACAACCTAATAAACAGCCCCGTACCAAGTTATCTGATCAAGAGAAAAAGTCACTCATGGAGCAAAACAAATGTTTTATATGCAAAGGAGAGGGACACCGCTCTTATGATTACCCATCCAAGAAAAGGGACAGGTCAGATGATGATAATAATGGTGATAAATAGGCTGATCAGAAGGGCAAAAGGCCCAAACCTTCCGTAGGACTTCTTCCAGATGTGATTGGGAGTTTGCCACATGCACATGATGAAGAGGAAATGAAAAAGACTAAGATGTGCAGAGCATGGGGAAAAATCAGAAATCAGAATTGCTTGTTTTTCTCTAATTCTGGGGCAAAGGCGAATTTCATAACTCTTGATATGGCAGGAAGGCTTGGCATCAAGCCTGAGGAAATGGGGCCATCCGGCATGTGTGATATGGCCAACCCTGAACTCAACACATCTGTCACTCCTATCATTGGCAACTTGAGGATGCATATCCAAGGATATCAGGATGCAAAGGACTTCTATATTATGCCTTTGCCAGAGTGTGATGCTTTGCTTGGGATGCCTTGGATGTACAAGGTGGGGGCTGATGTGCAGATGAGAAACAAGAAGATTTCTTTAACTCATATAGGCAAAAATCATGTACTTGATGTAAAGTTGAAAGGAGAGTCCATCACTATAGTTTCAGCTTCTTGTATTTCCAATGTAATAAAGCGTCATATTTCAGTGTACTTGATTTTTGTCAAATAGGACAGCCAACCAGTTCAAGAAGGCTCTACTCTTTTTGCTTTAGATAGAGAAAGGGCTGCTTTTATTTCAGATTTTCAGGATTGTTTCTCAGATGCACTTCCTCAAGAATTACCTCCCAAGAGGCCCGAGAATCATCAAATTGATATAATTCCAAGAAGGTCACCGCCTAATATACCTCCCTATTGTGTTAGTAAGGCACAACAGGAAGAGATAATATCACAAGTGAAGGAACTCTTGGAAAAGGAATTAATACAACCAAGTAATTCTCCTTACTGTTCCCCTATGTTGCTTGTGCAAAAGAAGGATGGCAGTTGGAGAATGTGTATTGATTATAGGGCTTTGAATAAAGTCACAATTAAGAACCGTTTTCCAATTCCACACATTGATGATATATTGGATCGGTTGGAAGGTTCCTCAATGTTCAGTCGTATTGACCTTAAAAGTGGATACCATCAGATAAGGATACGGCCTAAAGATGTCTATAAGACTGCCTTCCGTACTTCATTTGGCTTATATGAGTTCCTTGTGATGCCTTTTGGTTTGACTAATGCACCTGTCACTTTCAATAGAATGATGGACAGAATTTTTAGAGCACACAGAAAGTTTGTGAGCACTTTCTTCAATGACATCATTGTGTTCTCTAAAAATGAGCAGGAGCACAAGAAACACCTCACTATTGTGTTTCAAGAGTTGAAAAGACACAAGCTCTTAATAAACACTAAGAAAAGTGAGTTCTTTATGCATGAGATTCATTTTCTCGGTCATATAGTGTCAAAGGATGGAGTCAAGATGGATCCTGTAAAAGTTGAGGCCATAAGGAGTTGGCCAATTTTGAAAAATCTGCATTAAGTTAGAAGCTTCCTTGGGTTGTGTTCATACTATCGAAGGTTTATAAAGTGCTTTGCGGAAATTGCTTCTCCCTTGCATGCTTTACAGAAGAAAGCTATACCGTTTCAGTGGGGACCAAAGGAAAATGCAACCTTTGAAGAGCTGAAGCAAAAGTTGTGTTCTGAACCCGTTATTATCTTGTCAGATCTTGCAAAACCCTTTGCTGTAACTTGTGATGCATGTGGGAACAGCATAGGAGGCACTTTGATGCAAGATGGCAGAGTGGTTGCATATGAGAGTAGAGTTCTCAAAGATGTTAAATTGTACTTGTAAACATACAAGAAGGAAATGTTAGCAGTGATACATGCTTTGACCACGTGGAAACATTACCTTCTTGGAGCTGATTTTTATGTGCAAACAGATCGTCAGTCACTTAGACATTTTCTCACGCAGAGAAAATTATCTGAAAAGCACATGAGATGGGCTAACTTCCTCTCAATGTTTCATTTTCAAATTCAACATGTGCCGGGTAACAAAAATGTCGTGGCTGATGCACTTTCCAAGAAACCACAGCCTGAAGCAGTCTCCAAGAAACCCAGTGTTTCAGCAGTGAGCATTGCTTACAACAATGTGTTAGATGTGATGAAAGATCAATATGTTAATGATGCTGATTTTTCAACTATTTATGATCAGCTTTCTGATGGTCAAAGGCATGATCACTATATGTTGAAAGAGGGTTTCATTTTGATGCATGGACAACTCTATGTCACTGATCAGATGCGACAGAAAGTCGTAATGGAAAGTCACCCTCCTCCATATGCAGGACATAGGGGAATTACAGCAGTGGAGCAATACTTTTATTGGCCATCTTTGAGGAAAGATGTGGAAGAATATGTGAGAACATGCATGGTTTGTCAAAAAGTAAAGTTTAACAGGCAGAAGGCACCTGGGTTGTTACAACCTTTGCCAATTCCGAATAGACCATGGCAAAGCATAGCTATGGATTTTGTGTTTGATCTTCCACATACTCCTACTGGACATGATGGATTGTGGACAATAATTTGCAGGTTTAGCAAACAAGCCCACTTTGTGCCAGTAAGAAAGAAAATTACAGCAAATCAAATGGCCAAATTGTTTTTGCAGCATGTCTTCAAGTATCATGGGATGCCTGAATCCATACTCAGTGATAGAGATCCGAGGATGACCAGCCTCTTTTGGAGAGGGTTGTTTGAAAATATGGGCACTACGCTGAATTTTTCATCATCTTTTCACCCTCAGTCTGATGGACAATCAAAGCAGGAAAACTCTACCATCTTGGATATGTTTAAATGCTATGTCTCAGACCACAAAGGCAAATGGGAGCATTATTTGCCTTTGTTGGAATATGCTTACAATAATACGGTGCACACATCCACAAGTAAAGCATCTTTTGAAATAGTGGAAGGTGCCAGGAAGATACCTCCCATTTTGCATACAAAAGAGAAAATCTTCGAAGCTGATCATTTTGTGGAAAGCCTTGAAGAGGCTTACAAGAAGATCAAATATGCCTTGCATAGAAGTCGAGACAAGCAGAAAAGAGCAGCAGATAAGCACCGCAGGGAATTGGTATTCACAGAAGGTGATTGGGTTTTGCTGAAAAATAAGAAAGGCAAGGAAAGGTTGTACACAAAGCTGAACATGTGTTACCATGGTCTTTTCCAGGTTTCTGAAAAGATAAACGAGGAAGCTTATAGGCTGAAGTTGCCTCCGCATTGGAAGATACATAATGCCTTTCATGTGAGCTTATTAAAGCAATATCATGGAGATGTTCCCGAGGATTTACCTGATGAGGTACAGCCTGAAGTGGAAGAACAGGATGAACTTCTGGTCCCATAGTAGATTCTGGCACAGAGATCGAAAGCTCAAGGGTAAAGTTATCCGTCACTACTTGGTAAAATTTCAAAATTACCCATCACTTGATGCGAAATGGATGGAGGAAGGTCAACTGACAGATTCACATGGGATATTGCAGCTTTACCTTGATGCTTTCCAGTTAGAGCCGACTGCAGTCCAGGCTCCTACAGGTAGTTCGGCAGAGCGAGCGTCTGGAGCATTACCTGGTGTTCGAGAGGGGGGTAGCACCTCCACTCCCTCAGTACACACGGGCTCAGTGTGATTTCATGAGGTCGCTTGATGACACTGTATGTTTCATCCGAGATACTGAGCTGATAGTATTTCTGCGGTGAGACTTCATGATATTGATGCATCTTGACTATTGATCGCCGGGGATCACATAGATTTTGAGCAGTGTATACGGATGGATGCATGCCTCTCCTAGCCATATTTTCACTGTCTCTGTATACTAAAGCTACGGCTTTCTTGTATACTCTTTCATGCTATACCCTTTGCTGTTTCAAGAGAGGGGTCTGTCACGGAGGCATGAAATTCTAAGTACTTTAATGTACTACAAGACCGTGACAACTTTGGTTTTAAAAGTCCAAGCGTGGGCTTAATAATGTGTAATTAAACGCGCCATGGTGCCTAGCACATAAGCGTAATTAATCCCTAGGCCCAAAGGCATTCCAAGGAATTAAAAGAGTGGCTGTTGGGAAACGATAATGTGACATTTTTAATGGGCCTCCTAGAGGGCCATGTACCTTCAGTGGCCCCCCTAGAGTTCCAGGTGGCTCTAGTGTCTTCTACATGCTCCTTTGCCATTCCTGGACCTTCCTGGGCCTTCTAAATTTCACATGTGTGGTTTTCTCTCTCATCTTCTCCCTTTGTTGAGATTTTGGATTGGTTTTTCAGCCTCCTTTAGCTGAATTCCGTTTTTCTTCATAACTCCTCACCCGTTTGGATTCCTAAACTCCCATTTGGCCCGATGGCTTCCCCTCTGCCTCCCCTTCGCAGTGATATGCTTTTCCCTCCGTGCATTTGGTAGAACGAGCAAAGCTGAGCACTTCTTTTGCTGGTCGAACTTGCAAAAGTGACTTTTTCTGACCTTTTTGCTTCTACAGCCTCCTGGGCCTCTCCTCTTGCAAAGCGACAACTTTCTGTTGAATTTCGAGTGATTCCACGCACTGGTTGACTGTTTTTTCTCAGTTTTGAAGGACTTTCCGACGATGAAACTTCTCCAAAACCTTCTCAATGCATTCCTCTCTAAAGCACACTTCTTTTGAGCCTAAGAACTCCCACTTCTTCGCGACAGAAGTGCTTCTTTTCACATTTTTCAGTGGAATTCTTGCTGGTCGACTCTTGTAAATGCTCTTTCTTCAGCCTTTGCACTCCTCTTTGGCTGAGAATGCAATTGGGCATTGGCTACTATGTCCTCTTGGCGATTGAGGATTTCGTTTGAGTTTTCAGGGCTTGGTGAGTTGTGATTTTACTGCTGCAATTTCTTTTTGCCATAAGCTATTGGTTAGCCTCGTGTGCTGCCTCTTTCTAGGTTCACAGGTGCCAAGGAAGTGTGCTACATGAGTCATTCTTTGGTGATTTTACTTTTGATGATTTTATTTTGAAGCTTTGAAAAGCTTTGTGAATGCCATCTGGAAACCACTCAAAGAGAGTGCGGCTGGGGTGCAGTGTGATTACATCCCAATGGAATTGCACTTGAAAAAGAAAATGCCTTTGGATTAAACCTATGGGTTAAGTACACTTATGTGATGGTGTTCTATGCTTGAAAGCCTTGCGAAGGCTCAGTGAATTAGGACTGCGTGCTCAGTTGCAGGGAAGGTCTCCCAGTTGCAACTTGTAATCATTTCACCGTGAAATATAAAGAAATACTGAAAAGGGCGCCACGGTGTTTGGGGCCAATCGAGTGCACTTGTCTATGTTTGTTGAGCAGGGGCATTCTAGCCTCCATCCCTTTTTCAGTGGTTTTGTTTGTGAACAAATGGGTAAATGCCAAATGGTGATCATGCAATGGTTAATGGTTGTGATATATGCTTTGTGAGCTGTAAATAAGTGCTAAAGTGATTAAAGGTTTAGTTCCACTGTCCTCTGAGTGATTAAAGGCCGGTTTCAATCTGACTAGGGGTCAGAACTAGTTAGAACCATTAGAGATAGAGGTAGTGCTGTTTCAGCTATGAAGCGCCCTCTTTGTATAGAATACCTCCAATCCATGGACACATTCTTAGGTCTTCAAAGCCCCTTTACCTTCTGAACATTGATCAAGTAGACCATCATATATGTTTCACTAACAAGGGTGGTCCAGCATCTACTGATGTTTAAGGAATGCTAATAATGTACTGTGAATTTATTAGTAAGTCTAACCCTAATGAGGCAAGGTTTGGGGTAAAGCTAGGTAAGCGTGAAATCAAGATGAACCACCGAGAAACCCTCATGGATATGTCCGCAATCACATGATCTAATTCAATAAGAAACATCCTTATAAAAGATGATGAACAGCAATTCTTATAGATTCAATGACAACTTGAAATGACAAGCATATCTGAATAGTGAGTCACCCCATAGTTTTCCTTGCCCAATCCACAACTCAATCATGGCCCACTTCAATCATGACTTGATTATAGGGATTTTGCTTGGGAGTCAGCAGTGGCTGAATCAAAGATTTCTAGGGTCTCTTAGGCGTCTTCCTTCGGTGATCATATGGGAGTCTAGCCAACATGCAAACTCCAGTCCAACAAAGTATTGGATAAACATATGCCAACCATAACACATTTTACATCGCTTGTCAGGATTGACATGCTAAAAGACTTTCTTTACAGACTACAGATTACAATGCAACACCCAGGAATATAAGGTCCAAGAAAAAACAGTGGAGAGCTTAGGGCCAACAGTGGAAAATGCTTACAGCTTATAATGATCTTGCCAGTAACTCCATCCACCTTACTCCGAAAGATTATAATCAAATACCATGGAAAGAGCCCTGCAAAAGTCTATAACATCGCCTGTTGACTTGCAAGGACATCCACGTCTGCGAGTAATTCTTTACACATAAGACAGCATTGGCTCACACATTAAGTCTCACTTTGTTAGCAAAACCAAATAGCAGACATAAAAGTGCTCCATTCCCAGGTCACCAATTGCTTTTTAACTGATTCCAGCCTGATGCGCAGTCCATTAGGCTCCATCTCGACACACGGGTATCTCCGAGTATTCTATGACAACCTGCTTGCATTGAGAGGAGATGACTTTGAAGGCGCTTGCCACAAAAACATTGGTTAATCATAATCCTCAGATTCACTCTTATCATGCTGGATGCTGGGGCCTTCGACAACAGCCTTAATGGGGCTAGATGCAGACTTTTTAGAAGGCTGAGGGTGCTCCTCTTCATCATCTGCATCTTCCTCCTGCTCTACAACCTCAACATGTGCTAAGATTGTTAAGTATAAATCATCTATCTGAAATTTGTTTCATGTGCTGTAACCTGACGTTCAAAAACCAGTTAAAAAGACCAGTTATGATTGAAGCTCAAAGAGCACAACCTCATCTTCCTTGGACAAATCCTTTTTCATATTTGGGGAAACGTGGAAAATGCATGAAGACATGAAGTACATGATTATGCAAAGTGAAGGATATCGACATCCTGAGCTGTCCCTCCTGCCATGATGTTCACCAAATCTTGTTCGACTTGCTGCACCAACTCAGGCTGCAGAAACCATCAAGGAGCCCTCTTCGGTTGGTTCAGATGCCCCAGAGCAAAATGTTTAAAATTTACAGTATGAGCTTAGAAATTATTATTACAGTGCAAGCAGGAACAAATTCTCAGTCAAAAGATAGTCCGTACACTTTTATTGAAAGCAGTTATACTAATTACAATGCATTGATGTACTGTCTAACCATGCTCTAACAAGTTCCAAAAATGAAATTTCCAACTATTGTTAACCCATTGTTTCATTAAAAAGACAATCTCTCACATGTGTGTGCGTGTGTGCATAGATGCACATGGCCATCTAGTTATCTATGCACAGCCCTGTACATAAGCAGATGAAAAAGAGAATGAATGAATTAACGATTCATTTTATAAATGTCTTCAAAAGACCAAAAAGGGGTGTACAAGTGCATATGACCATCAAGCCAACTATGCACGGCCTGTGCCTGAGCAGATGATCCAGAGATTGATTGATTGATTTTATAAATGTCTTCAAAAGACCAAAAAAGGGTCTAAGACACACATGCATACAAGTCTACAAAGTACCAAATGGGAGAGCCTAAGTATTTCTCTTACACTTAAGTACAGAAGAAACCAAAAATCTTATCAAGTGCCAGCAAGATCTCAAGCCTTGTACTCTACATGCTCATCTGCAATGAGGGACAAGAAAGTGATCCACTCACCAATAGTGGTCATTCATTTGAAGGGGGAGATATCTTAGACATCCCTTTCTGTCTGACTGGCTTCAAATCGTACATATGACTGGCTGAAAAATCATGGCCTCCAGGCGAAAGAACTATGCATCCTGTGTACATCTCCAATGTGGACTGAATCTGTACAGATGAGGGCATCGAATCCAGAGTGCGTGTCATCTTCCCATCTCAAATCTCCCCGTGTCAGCCATGAAGATCTGAGCAGGTTCAATGCTGAGCACCCCACTAGAATCTAAAGAGAGATGCCCACTAGGTCGATTGACAATACCTTGGTGGGTTACAACTCCGAGACAAAGTCCTCAAAACCACCGGACAATCCTGGAAAACATCCCATAGGGGCCGTGCTAGCAGCTCACCTCCCAGCCGTAGGCTCAGTACATCGAGCCACCCCCAAGCATGAGGTCTAGATCACCGCCAGAGGCTGGCCAGCCTCAAAGTCAGAGCATGCATCCTGTACCGCGTACTCCTTCCCCTAGCTGTCACTCCCAAGCCAGCAGATCTGTGTCCAGAGGAGGATTTAACTCCTTAGACCCACCAATACTGAGCCCCAGGGTCATACTTATAGGCCTAGCACTAGCAGTTAGCCCTAACTTTAGGATTCATGCATAAAGTATCTTTACTTGCTTAAAGCCACCCTAATTAGCTATGCTAATCTTGGAATAGCATGCCTTTCTTAGACGAGCCCAAACCACGGGGTCTAAACCTCCTTCACACTAGCTTGTCTCAATGCTAGGTGAATCTGAACCCTAGGTTAGACCACGTGCTAACCCTAGATCCAATCAATAGGTTAGCCTACCTTGACCCTAGACAGTCCAGTCTTCGTTAGGCCCTAGTTAGTCCAGTAAAGGGCATAACATTCTCCCCCCTTTAAAATAGATTTAGGCTGGCATAAATCAGGATAGGAAAACTAATCAATGATTCTCAGACTGTTCTTCTCATCTAGAATCAAATTCCAATAGTAGTATCTATAAAGAACTTGGAATCTATGGAATTACCATACAAGGCAAAATGAAAAATATCAGTCCAGAGTCCTCTGAGAAAACTCAAAAAGTGATTAGGGCTTGCTTAGTCGATTCCCCATGTGAGGGTTGGCCATAGATCCAATCCAAGATCACAGGTTAGCCTGGCCATGACCCTAGACAGTCCAATCTTGGTTCGGCCCCAGTTAGTCTACTTATGGCATAACAAGAGAGTCTTCTTGTTGATCAAGCTTACCATGTAGATCTGAGCATGGTTCACTACTGAGCTACTTCACTAGGGCCTAGCACTTGAGGGTGGACCTCCATTGAAGTGGTTACAAGCATCAGTGTCCCACTAGTAAAGATGTATCCTTTATGAGAGACACAAAGACCACACCCCACCCAAGTACCCAAACATTGGACCAATCAAATCATAGAATGCAGACCGATCCAGCAACTAAGAAAGAGAATGTTTGCAGGAGCCTTGGGTGTGGGCATGTTAAAGATATGTGGAATCCAAAACTTCTTTACTTATGTGTACTGGGCATAGATTTGCAGCAAGTAAATGGACAATGCACAGGGTAGATGTAGAACCAACAAAACTTATATTTCTGTCCACAATGGACACAATACAAAAGCAATGCCCAGTGTGTCACCTCCAATGCAGAGTGGTATCTAGATGTACACCCCTATACATAAACAAAACAACAAAACTTATATTTCTGTCCACAACGGACGCAATACAAAAGCAATGCCCAGTGTGTCACCTCCAATGCAGAGTGGTATCTAGATGTGCACCCCTATACATAAACAAAACAGTTGTTATCCTACCGTGGCACTCCCGAAACACTCAGCCTGCGTGCTCCCTATGCGCTTAGGTGGGCCTCGTCGTCGTACCCCCACAAAGGCACCTTCAAGCTGACCTCCTGGACAGTCACAAATAAGGCAGTGCTTGACCTCCTTACTACTCTGGAACGCAGCCAAAGATGAGACCCAAGCTCCCCCTTTGATCCGTCCTCCTCACTGCCTTGGTATACAACCTAGGATGAAGACACCTTCTGAGCTATGTCTGCGGCAATTAGCCTCTTCCCTAGTCCTAGTTTGGGATTGGATACCTAGCGGATATCACAATGAACCGAAGAGATACGTAGAAAATCGTACACTTGTCTAAAACTGAGTCTTCCTCCTTGCAAGGGCACCATCCTTCAAGTGTAGAAGATGATTCCCTAGAGCTTTGAATCAAGGTCGTCCTTCAGCAACATCCTTGCCTTCAAGCTACACCACTCGTGAACTTTTGTCAGAGCTTAGATACCATCTTAGAAATTGACATAACAGAGGGTGTATGTAGCGGAAGACTAATAGAGCCCAGAAACTCACACAGTGGTGTTTAATATGTGGAATCCAAAACTTCTTTCCTTATGTGTATTTAGCCTAGATTTGCAGCACATAAATGGACAATGCACAAGAAAGATGTAGAACCAACCAAACTTATATTTCTGTCTGACGGTCACAATACAAAAGCAATGCCTAGTGTGTCACCCTCTAGTAGCAGAGTGCTATCTAGATGTGCACCCCTGTAAATAAACAAAACAGTCGTTCTCCTACCTCCGTGGAAGTCCCAAAACACTCGGCATGTGCACATCTAGATAGCAAAGTGCTATCTAGATGTGCACCCCTGTACATAAACAAAACAGTTGTTCTCCCACCTGCATGGCACGCCCAAAACAGTCGGCCTATGTGCTCCGTAAGAGCTTAGGTGGGCCTCATCGTCATGCACCACAAACACACCTTCAAGCTGACCTCCGGGACAGCCACAAATAAGGAGGTGCTTGAACTTGGCTGCTTGACCTTCTTGCTGCTCTGGAACGCAGTCAATGACAAGGCCCAAGCTCCCCCTTTGATTCGTCATCCTTGCTGCCTTGGTATACAAACTAGGATGAAGATACCTTCTGAGCTATGTCTGCAGCAATCAGCCTCCTTGCTGCCTTCGTATACAGCCTAGGATGAAGATGCTTTCTGAGCTATGACTGCAGCAATCAGCCTCTTCCGTGCAGTTCCTGCTCCTTCCAGATGATGGCCCAAGCCTGGCTGCTCTACTGCTGCAATCTGTTTATAGGGCCAATGGAACCACTCGTACTGCAAAACACTCTCATAAGCTCTCTCTCTCCCTCTCTCTATAGACAGCTAGGGCCTAGGACAACATGTCGGGCTGGACCCCCTCGAAGGTACTTTATTACTTGAGAGAAAGTGAGTACAAGAGTCCAGCGTGAAGCTGCTCATACAAAATTCCAAAACGTGAATCATATTACATGAGCCCTTAGGCTCTCTTTCTTGGCAACAAGCCACTTGTTAAATTCTAAATTACTTTCCTAATTACATGCCACTAAGGGCAACTCTGGAGTCTTCGAAGCACTTGCTCACGCGAACCGCCTCCTAGATGCTTGTTAGGCTCCATAACGCTTGGGAAAATAACTCTTCTTAGTACCTGCAACAATTAATTAAAGCGCACCACCATGGCACCCATTAATTGTTAGCGCTTTGCATGCAAATAATACACTGTGGACTAATTCTAGTCACGGTGGGCGTCCCCACTAAACACATGTGCACACATAACAAATATATAAATATATTGATTCTCTGGTTGACCGTAGTCAACACTCTTGATCATAATTAAGGGCTTTGACCAAGGGTCGAGGCGCCTTAATTATAGTCAAGTCTCTCCAACCGAAGTTGGCACATCTTGGTTAACCGCAGTTAACCTTCTTGGTATAAACCAAGTCTTCTTGACCGAAATCAGGCTTACTTGACCGAAGTCAAGTATCTTTGACTGTTGTCAATTCTTTGACCAATAGAAGAACTCTTTTGACCATAATTAACCTAGATGGAAAACTCTTTAATTATGATCAAATAAATGGTCAACTGTACTTTGACTTAGGATATTTACATTGTGATGACAACCAAAGGCCCCTAGAATAAACCAACCTCATCTGGCCGGCCCCTCAGTCTGTGGAGGCAAGTCTGCTCCAACCGACCCAGGTTCGCTGGCTTTTACCAGCCCAACCTGGCCTGCCTGGCCATGTGGCACACAGCCACTAGCCCAGGCCATTTACTACCCCAGTTGGGGTCTATTCCTGCCCATAAACTTGCTCCAGTCAGCCAACATGTTGCTGCAAGCATTCTGCCATCCTGCTGCTGGCTCTGTTCCAGCCTTGGTGGCACTGTTCCAGCTCCGTACAGACAGCTCCAGCCCTCTGTACAATCCCTTGTATAGGCGCCTTCAGTCCCACAAACTCCTGGTCCTTTTCCTGCCTGCAAGCCTTCTCTGTACCTCTGTACAGCAGCTGCAAACAGGCCATATAGGAGGCGCCTGCCATCCATACAGTACCTGCAGGTCCACGGGCTGCTAACGTCATGTTCCTCCATGCTGGAAATCCTGCGCAGATCTGCTCCAACCAGCCTCTGACCATTCTGTCCTCCAGGAGAGTTTCCATTTGCCAGGTACATTCTTTTGAGTGCTGCCCATGTGGCAGCCCCCTTTTCTGTCTTTTCTTTGTTTGTATGCTGCCCATATGTGGCAGCCCCATCCTATCATGGCCCACCTCCCCCACGCTCTCCTCATAAAGGGGGCTTACAAAAGGGGAGATGACCAGCTACACTTCAATAAGGAGGAGGCCCCTGAGGCGCTGATAACCCAAGAGGAGCTTAGGTCTATATCCCTTAGGTGGTCACACCGAGCATTACGGCACAATGAGAGGCCCCCTTCATGGATGAAGAGCTCTTAGAAGCCCTCCCAACATCACAGGTTTGAGGTAAGTTCTGCTGTATCGCACAACAAATAAATAGATAGCAAAGAATAATACAGACAATATGGAAGTAAACCAAACTTGTATTAAGAGAAGAATCTGTTTACAATAAAGTTGCCTCCGCTTGAATTGAACACTCAGTTATGCAAGCTCCCATCCTAGCTAGCCAAGTGAGAGAGAGGTTGTGAAACACAATAAATGTCGCTCGTGCTCTCTGTTACAATGCTTCTCTACTAATTAGACTAACTGCAAACAAACTTCTATTACTGAAACTCATGGCTTGTTGGATCAGTGCTCACCATTGGTCTGCCACCCTTAGCTTTCTCCTCGAACTTGGGCTCACCACCTTAGCTTCTGCTGTCGCTCGTTGCTCAAGAAGTTAGCCACTTATGTACTCGCATGTTCACCAATCATGAGTACCGCCTGCTCTCACACATGTGTTGGTACATTCACCTATGTTGGCCTGACCCAAGGACCAACAACACCTGCTCTCACGCATGTGTTGGTACATTCACCTATGTTGGCCTGACCCAAGGGCCAACAACATCCAACTACATCCATGGGGTCTTCATCAACCTTCTTTCTATCAGTTCTTCCATAGTTTGTAATGTTGGTGCAACAGGACTGCTCCTAACTGATAGTAAACATACCCAAATTTGGTAGAATATGCAGGAAGGTTAGAATAGAGTAGTACCTTATGTTTTAGGAAAAAGGTAGGGGTAGAAGGTCATGGGCTGGACCTGCAACAGAGACTTGCGAGGGGCTGCACAAGGACAGGAGGAAATCAATCCTTTTTAGAATTCAGCTGAGTATTGAACTCTTGCTGTAAGTTCTATTTCAGTAATGAAATACAAGTCATGAATTGCCTTGCCAAGTACAACCAGAGCCTTTATATAGGTATGGCCCAGGGCAGCACAAAGCAGTATTGCTTATGGATTACCTCCTAGGATGCCACGTGGCAACTTATGGTATCCCCTAAAAAAAGAAAAGAACACTTAGAAGCCAATGAAGGCCTTTCTACTAACTTTTAGCCTAAGTTTAGCCTAAGTAAAAAGTAACCATCTGTTACAATCCTCCCTCCTCAAATAGAAATTTGTCCTCAAATTTGAAAAGGATGTAACCTGGACATACAATGCTCCTTGTAAACCTGAACAGCTCAATTCTGGTCATATCAGCTGAGCAATGAAGTTTCTTAGTCAAATACCTCCCTGTAGGCATGCTGATCTGTAAATGGATCATATAATATTCCCAAGAAATCAAGCAATCGGGCGGAAGAGTTATGCTGTCCAACATAACAGATCTGATCATATAATCCAGTGAGAGACATGCTGATCTGAGAAAGGATAGTGAATGCTGGCTGCAGCATGTCCATATACGCCATATAGCAAGAGAAAATCAAATCTGCTCATAAAGACTCAATTTTGGCAATAGAATTCAGCGAAGCAATTGAGGGTACTGCTCCACAATTGTAGACGGCTGCCAAGAAGACTCCTCATCAGGTAGACCTCTCCATTTGATAAGATATTCCATGTAGGACTTGTTCCTCAGCACATGATCTCTAAATCCAAGGATCTTTTTAGGAATATACTCAATTTGGCCCTCTTCATCCATAGGAGGTAGCTCTTCCATAACTTGCTCCTTGGGTCCCAAATACTTCTTGAGCAGTGATACATGGAATACTTTGTGTATTCTAGAGGATGGTGGAAGCTCCAACTCATAAGCCACTTCCCCAACTTTCCTCAAAACCTTGTAAGGTCCATAAGACCTATGAGCAAGTTTAACATTGGTATTACCTTTCAAGGAAGCATGCCTAGACTTATGTAATCTGAGAAATACATAATCCCCTTCTTCAAAATGAAGCTCTCTCCTATGCTCATCAGCATAATCCTTCATCCTTGCTTGGGCCCTTACCATATTATCTTTACATTGCTGTAATAGAGCAGTCATGTGAGCCAAATCATCCTTGGCTTGCTGGCTTGTCAATGCTTGATCAATAATGGTTGATGGAACATGAGCTTTACAGCCAAACATGGCTTCAATATAAAAGCAAAAATGCCTTAGATACTCTTCCAACCAGCGGTTAACCCTCTCTGTTTGCCCATCAGTTTGAGGGTGATCTGCTGTACTTGGGGTAAGAAGTGTTCCCATAGACTGAAAAGCTCTTGCCAAAAATGCTGAGAGATGGAGAGGGAGATAGAGTAGGGAGTGAGGAGACACACACACACACACAATAGTGGGGATAATCACAATGAGTGGTACCTCCCCAAGTACACACACTAGTATATATATCTGTGGATAAGACTAGGACCACTAAGTACCTAAGTACAATGTGTACTTAGCGTACTTAGTAGTACTAGAATAAAAACTGTTACAGGGTGGCCAGTGCCTTTACCCCAACAACCTCCCACTTAAAGGCAATGTGCCCATAAGAGAGAGTAAAGAAAAAACAGCAATATACATCATCATGTACAAGACCAATTGGTCTGCTTATCCTATACCGATAAGCCGTCTGCAGTGTGCAAACCGCTCAGCAGCCAATCCTTTGGTCAACAGATCTGCTGGATTGTCATCAGTGTGAACTTTCACAAGCTGAAGTTGCTTGTTCTCAAGCACCTCCCTGATAAAATGATACTTCACGTCGATGTGCTTCGTCTTTGCATGAAAAACAGGATTTCGTGCCAACTGTATGGCACTCTGACTGTCACAATGCAACAATGGAGTATCACTAGAGTAGCCCAAATCTGCCACTAGCCGAGATAGCCATATAGCTTCCTTGCATGCCTCAGTGGCTGCAATATATTCAGCTTCTGTAGTAGACAGAGCAATGCACTGCTGCATTCTAGATACCCACGACACTGCACCTCCAGTGAAAGTGAAAACATATCCGGTAGTAGACTTCCGGGTATCAGGGTGACCGGCATAATCAGAGTCTGTATAACCCTGCACTTTTGCATCTTGACTGCCGAAACATATACAAAGGTCCTGTGTACCCTTCAGGTATCTCATGACACCTTTCACTGCATTCCAATGCTTCCTGCCAGGTTTAGCCATGTATCTACTAACCACTCCCACTGCAAACGCAATATCGGGCCTGGTTGCAACCATAGCATACATGAGACTGCCACACGCTGATGCATACGGAATCTTTGACATCTCAGCCCTCTCGGCATCTGTCTGAGGGCTGTCCAAAGCACTGATTTTCACATAAGGAGGCAATGGAGTACCAATACTCTTCCCCCCCTCCATGTGAAACCTCTGCAAGACCTTGCCAATGTATTCCTTCTGAGACAAGTATAGCAACCGCTTTTCCCTATCCCGAAGTATCCGCATGCCCAGTATATGGTTGGCATCACCAAGATCCTTCATATCAAAGGTTTGGTGCAATCTTTTCTTCAAGGCATTGATCTCCTTATGAGATTTTCCAGCAATCAACATATCATCCACATACAAAATGAGGATCAGTAAACTGCCATCTGAAGCTTTCTTGGTATACAAGCAGTGATCAATGTCACTTCTCCTATAACCTTGGATTTGCATGAATGTATCAAACTTATGATACCATTCTCTGGGTGCCTGCTTAAGACCATAAAGACTTTTCTTCAGTCTGCACACAAGCTTCTCCTTTCCCTTCACTGTAAAACCTTCTGGCTGCTGCATAAAAAATCTCTTCATGTAAATCACCATGAAGAAATGCCGTCTTGACATCCATTTGGACCAAGTCCATATCTGCATGTGCAACCAATGCTAATACAGTTCTGAGAGTTGTCATCTTAACGACAGGAGAGAATATCTCATCAAAGTCAACACCATATTCCTGCTTGAACCCCTTGGCAACCAGTCTGGCTTTATGCCTTGGCTTTTCACCAGGTGTGACCTTAAGTCGATAAACCCATTTGCATGGCAGTACCTTCTTACCAGTAGGCAAGGATACCAATTCCCAAGTGCCATTCTTGTGAAGACTGTCCATTTCAGACTTCATAGCAAGATCCCATTGAACCTTGTCTGCCCTCTGCCTAGCCTCTCTGTAGCATGAAGGCTCTCCACAATCAGTGAGCATCAAATAATCAATGCCTGGAACAAATCTTTCTGGCTGCTGCGTCGGTCTGGTTGACCTTCTAACCCAATGACCATCGTCTTGAGCTGGCTGTCCAGCCTGTTCATCACCCAGATAAGGTGGCTGTCCCATGTCTCCTGGCTGCATTTGCATGTCAGGAAGATCACCTAACTGTGCCTCATCCATTGGGATGTCTTCTGCCATACCTGGCTGTCCATTAGGACCTGCTGCAGCATCATTTAATGGCTGGTTATGCTGCTGTTGTGGCTGATTTACAGCTTGTCTGTGTTGCCCATGATGCCTGTCATCATCAATAGTTACTTTTAAAGGTCCCTGCTGTACAACAGGTTGCTTGAACATGATGGTTTCATTAAACACGACATCATTGCTGCGTATAAGCTTTCTGTTCTTGGGATCCCAAATCCTGTAGCCCATCTCACCTTTGTCACCGTAACCTAGGAATATGCATTTAAGAGACTTTGGATCCAGTTTAGTTCTGTCCTCCCTGCGCACATGCACATACGCGACACAACCAAAGACCCGTAGGTGTTTGTAAGACGGAGGCTTACCCGTCCATGCCTGTTCAGGCACACCGCCACATAGTCTCTTGTTTGGTGACCTATTAATAAGGTGCACAGCTGTCTTTACAGCTTCAGCCCAAAATGTGTGGGGCAGTGCAGCATGTGACAACATGGATCTGACTTTCTCTTGAATGGTCCTGAACATTTTTTCAGCGGTACCATTCTGTGGAGGATCATATGGTGCAGACAACACCCTTTGAATACCCTTTGCCTCACAGAATTCTTGAAATTCTTTGGACAAATACTCTCCACCATTGTCAGATCGTAAAGCTTTCAGTTTATTGCCTGTCTCATTTTCGAC
The DNA here is from genome assembly GCF_047967505.1 of Dipteris shenzhenensis. Taxonomy (NCBI): domain Eukaryota; kingdom Viridiplantae; phylum Streptophyta; class Polypodiopsida; order Gleicheniales; family Dipteridaceae; genus Dipteris; species Dipteris shenzhenensis. The sequence goes on along the minus strand of NC_141598.1, from coordinate 22,586,596 downwards.
CAGTGCAACAAACTTAGTGAAAGCCTTGAACGTATCACTCTTCTTTTTGAGAGTGTAAACCCACACTTTGCGGGTGGCGTCATCTATGAATGACAGTATGTACTTAGAACCTCCTAAAGAGAGTGTAGGCATCTCACACACATCTGTATGTACAAGCTCCAAGAGCTGTAATTTCTGATCTGACCTTCTCTTATGAGGTATTTGTACTTGACGACCGTAGAGACAAAATTCACATTTCTTTAAATCTGAAAATTTTAGACTCGGCAAGTAACCAAAATGAGCCAATTGCTCCATTCCCTTAATACTCATATGGCCAAGCCGGCTATGCCACAATGAAATCTTTGGCAGCTCGGCGGCATTTACATCGAAATGCGGACAATGTCCAGCATGAAGTGAATACAAAGTATCAACCTTAGGACCCTTGGCTATAGCCATTGCCCCTTTGCTGATTTTCCATTTCTGACTGCCAAAGGTGGTCTGATAACCATCGTCATCCAATAAACCTGTGGAAATCAAGTTCTTCTTCACTTCAGGGACATGCCTGACTCCTGAGCATTAACTGTTGGCCATTCTCAAGAACAAGCCTGACATCACCTATGCCAATGATCGAACATGCATGGTTATCACCAAGAAAGACAACTCCCTTCTGCCCTCCTGCATATCTGACAAACAGATCTCTGTAGGGTGTCACATGAAAGGAAGCACCTGAATCTATAATCCAGGAAAGCATATCTGATCCATCACCAGCATGAAGTGTATGAGCCTCCAGTGAAGAGGTGAAACATATCTCACGTCCACTGTCACTGTCACTAACATAAGTAACATGTAGCTCCTCTTTTTCCTTGCCCTTAGACTTGCCTTGAGCCTTGCCTTCTTTGGCTCTCTGGTCGTTCTTCTTTTGAAAACACTTTTTCTCAATGTGTCCCTTCTTGCCGCAATAATTGCATACAAGATCACTTTTAGAGCGGGACTTGCTCCTCTCTCTTTCTTTGTTATTTCCACGTGTCTTGGACCTACTGCGTGCATTCAAAGCATTCGACTTCCCAACAGCATTGTTCTTTCTATTCATCTCTTCCTGTAGAAGAGCACTCTCCACATCTGCAAATAACAGAATGGCATTTGAGTTGCTGGTAGAAGTCCTGAATGTGTCCCATGACTCAGGTAGAGAACATAGGATGAGTGTAGCTTTCAGCTCATCATCGAGCTTCAACCCCTGGTTGATCACCTGGCTGAATATGCTGTTAAACTCAATAATATGAGTGGACATAGGTGTCCCCTCCTTCATTTGAAGACCAACAAGCTTTTTCAGCCAGTAAGCTTTTCCCGTGGCACTTTTCTTGGCATAAGTATCCTCAAGACGTTTCCACATCCTCCACGCAGTAGGTTCATCCCTGATGCCTACAACCAGTGAATCAACAACTGTAAGCATAATGGTCGACATGGCCAAGTTGTCCATCTTCTCCCACTGCTCATCAGTAACGTTGGAGGGCTTAACACCCTTCTCCTTTATAGGCTTGTACTGGTCCTTCTGCATCAGCACATTGTAGCATTGTGTCCTCCATATGTCGTAGTTTTTAGCTCCTTCGAGCTTCTTTATCTGGAACAAGGACGACACGTCGCTGCCGGAACTCATGGTAAAGAAAGTAGAGTTTGTTCCTCAATGGAACCGCCTGACTCCCTGTAGGCGTGCAATTAAGCACCAGTCACTCCAAGAAAATTCTCCCGCAGCGGAAGTACGATCAAAAGTGAACTTGGTACTGTTTCAGTGGCATAAAACCAACTGAAAGTCTTTCTCCCACTTGCTGCAGAAACAGTACAGCAAGCTGTTCCTGTCTTTTTCGCTGACGAAAGTGTGGTACGGCTGCGTCAAATCGCTCCAGAAAAATCCCAGAACTGATATAATAAAAAACAGCAGTACTTTTTGACTTTTTTGATAGTCAAATATGGTCAAACCTGCTGTTTGACAGTCCCGGACTGTCAAAAAAAAAAAACAGTAAATCTCTGATTTTTTTATGAAAATCCCTGATTTTAGACATCCATATGCTCCAGAAACTCCCCCCCCAACTGAATTTACAGTTTGGAAGTGAGGTGGCTCAAAAGCCCTTTGAATGCATGAAGAAAATCAGAGATTTGACCTCCAATCTGGAAAAGATTGACCTTTGACCAAACACTGTAAGTCAAATTTGCACTTTCAAAGCATAGTAGTGCTCCACGAGATAGTCTGATGCATGTAGAGTGCTCCCACTTGACAGATTGCCGGTCAGGCAACAAAAGCCCCAAATTTTGACGAAAGTCAAACTTGGTCAAAATCGACCAAATCTGTACCAAATGTGGTTGTACTTTCAGCAACAAGTTAAAGCATATGTCCCACGCACAATAGCATCAAAAGCCCCTTGAATTGACGGCACATTCCGTGCATTAACACAGTAAATGGCATCAACTGCTACTGCTCACAAGGCATGTGACTGCATGTCATTTGACCTGCATCCAATAGCATACACTGCATGTGTCTAAACAGATCTGACCAATGCATATACCCAGTGCCAACACTGTGTACAATCACTGGCCAAGTGATAAGACCTGTCTCGACACTATTTGCGGCATAAGCTAAGCCTCAGTGCGAGTGTAAGCCCTGCCCCAAGTAGAACACCTGTACGTGCAAGTTTGCAGTACGAGGTACGAAAATGAAAGGGCAGGAATGAAAGTACGATGTAAATCAACAAAGTACCTGGCTCATATGCCAATGGCGAAGTACAGTGCTGTCCCGTGGACAACGAATAAACAGTAAAGAATTCCTCCTCAATGTATGAGCCCAGTGAGACTCAAAGATCCTCCTCGATGTGCGTGTTAACGCAGAAATAAAATCTGCTGTCGAAGAGCAGGAAAGTACAGCAATGTGTGCCCTTGCACAGGGTGCACCCGTACCTTGCGTACCTTTGCACGCTTGACGGAGAACTGCACAAAATTGATGTACTTACAGCGTACTTTCGAGATGAGTGCAGCCGTTGCTGCTGTACCTGCTTTTTAACAAGTACAGTACCTTGTTCCTGCTTCGATTGGAGTGCACGCAGCCCTTGCTGGATAACTTCAGCACGTTTTTCAGGGCAAGTACAGCAGTTTCTGTACTTGCACCTGCGTTTTCGATGCTGGATTCCACGAAGAGGAGGAGATGGGCCAGTCGGCTGGCTGCCGACTGGCTGTCGGCCGCCTGAATGGGCCTGTCGGCCTGTCGGCAGTGGCCGACAAGTGTTGGCCAGATCTGGCCGACAGTCGGCTGTCTGGCCTAGCCGACCTGTGTCGGCCGGTTTGGCCGACCTGCGCGTTAGCGCGCCGCTGCGCGCCTGCTCCCGCTTGCTTGCGACTGCCCGTGAGCAGCTTGCTCACGCCGCCGCCTCCTTGCCTGCCTCGCGTGCTAGATGCTGCCGACAGCCTGCTGCCGGCTGCTTGCCTGCAGCTGCCTGTTGGTTGCGCGCTGTTCGAGCCTATGCTGCCGCCTTGCTCGCACACCTCGCGCGAGCTGGATGCAGCTGAGGCTGCTCGTGCTGAAGGAAGCTCGCGATAGAAGTGATTGCGCTCCTTGGGCCAGCCCGTTGGCTGAGAGAGAGCGTCCTGTTTCTCGCGAAGAAGATCCCGTGACGGAAGTCAAACCCAGCACCTTGGCTGAGGGTGAGGAAGAGGATGACGGGAGGAGAGAGAGGGAGAGAGAGCCCGTTGGCTCTGATACCAGTTGAGAGATGGAGAGGGAGATAGAGTAGGGAGTGAGGAGACACACACACACACACAATAGTGGGGATAATCACAATGAGTGGTACCTCCCCAAGTACACACACTAGTATATATATCTGTGGATAAGACTAGGACCACTAAGTACCTAAGTACAATGTGTACTTAGCGTACTTAGTAGTACTAGAATAAAAACTGTTACAAGGTGGCCAGTGCCTTTACCCCAACAAATGCCCCATGAACTTAGCATCACGATCACTCACAATTTCCTGAGGGAGTCCATGTAATTTAAACACATTCTCCATGAATTGCTTAGCCACCTTGGAAGCTGTAAATTGGGTCTTAGTAGGAATGAAGTGGGCAGCTTTGGTAAGTCTATCAACAACCACAAAGATATTGTTCCAACCCTTAGAGGTCACTGGTAGGCCTGTAATAAAGTCCATGCTGATATGTGTCCATTTACCTTGAGATATAGGTAGAGGTTGTAGTAGACCAGCTGGCCTCAAATTCAACTCCCTGTTTTGTTGACAGGGCTTACAGCTTTGAACATAAGCAAGAACATCCTTCCAAAGTCCCTTCTAGTAAAAACTCTGTTTTACCTTATCATACGTCTTGTTGAGGCCTATATGCCCAGCCATAGGAGATGAGTGAAATTCCTGTAAGATTAGCAGCTTATAGGAGGAATTTTCAGTAAGCAATATTCTATCATTATACCACAAGAGCCCATTGTGCAACTTGAAATTGAGATATTGCTGACAGTCAGGATCTTCCAAGTCTTGGAACATAGCAGCTGCTTGAGGATCATTGAGATACTCTTCTTGAATGCCATGGATCCAATCTTTATAAACCTCAGTAATAGATGATAAAGTACAAGCCCATATCCTGGAAAGAGAATCTGCCACAATATTTTCTTTGCCCATCTTGTAATCTATGTCAAAGTCATAGTTTTGCACAATGGATAGCCATCTCCTTTGCTTGGGTGATAGAGAAGACTGAGATAGAAAATATCTGAGAGTCTTATGATCAGTCTTGACCTTGAAATGGCTGCCATAAATGTAGTGGTGCCACTTTTTGATTGCATGAAGTATTGCCAACATCTCTTGGTCATAAATGTGGAAACTTGACTCCTTGTCATCCAATTTCCGACTTTCAAAGGCAATAACTCCATGACTCTGCTTTAGGACAGCTCCAATGCCCCTTCCACTAGCATCAGCCTCAATTATAAAAGGTTGAGAGAAATCATGACATACCAAGATAGGCAGCCTCCTTTAATGCTTCAAAGCTCATATTGGCACTGTCAGACCAGTGGAAAGCATTCTTTTTTAGGAGATCAGTGAGAGGAGCTGCCAATTTGGCAAAATGCCTTATAAACCTTCTATAAAATGATGCTAGACCAAGGAACCCTCTCAGCTGGGTGATATTCTGAGGTATAGGCCAATCCTTTACACACTTCACCTTGCTGGAATCCACCTTAATGCCAGTATTGCTGACAATATGGCCCAAATATTCCACTTCTTTAGCCATGAAAGTGCAGTTACTTGATTTGGCATACAACTGGTGTGTCCTCAATACTTCCAATACTTGCTGGACATGCAATAAATGCTCTTCTTTCGTTTTGCTGTAGATCAATATATCATCAAAGAATACCAACACAAATTTATAGAGGAAAGGCTGCAATACCTTGTTCATTAGGGCCTGGAAAGTTGCAGGTGCATTGTTAGACCAAATGCCATCACTTTGAATTGATAAAGCCCACGTTCTGTCCTGAAGGCAGTTTTATGTTCATCTCCCTCTTTCATCCTTATTTGATGATAGCCTGACCTTAAGTCAATCTTTATGAAGTACTTTGCCCCTCTAAGCTCATCCAGTATATCATCAATTCTAGGGATAGGAAACCTATTCTTAACTGTCATTTTGTTCAAATCCCTGTAATCAATACACATTCTAAATGAGCCATCCTTCTTCTTGACCAATAACACAGGAGAGGCAAAGGTTGACTGACTGTGTGTAATAAATTCCTTGTCAAGGAGTTCCTTTATTTGCCTTGCCACCTCTTCCCTTTCAGCTCTAGAAATTCTATATGGAGCCTTGTTGATTGGCTTAGATCCTGGCTCCAACACAATTGCATGATCCACATCTCTCATGGGAGGGAGATGGTTAGGAAGATCAGCAAATACATCAGAGTATTGCTGTAATAGGGACTGCATGTCTTTATCCTCCACTAACAACCCATTACCTTCTTGAGACTTGGTCAACTCAATAGCATAGACTCCACAAACACTTCAAAGATCTCTGGCCATTCTTCTTGCAGAAATTAAGGACAATTTAGGAGATTGGTGACCCATCAAAGTGATGTGCTTACCTTCATGCATAAACTTCATATATAGCCTGTCAAGGTCCATAGAGAATTCTCCCAAGGTTCTCAACCATTCACAACCAAGGACAATGTCAATAGGTCCCATTTCCAAGACAAATAGATCTCCATGAAAAGTATAGTCTTGAGAAAGTTGCACTTGAGCAGCCTGACAATATTGCTTACTGTGGGAATGCTAACCATTAGCCACCTCAACTTTGATCCCATGATCCAAAGTGGATGGGCATAACCTCACTGTTTGAAGTGTCTTTGCATTAATGAAGTTATGAGTGCTCCCACTGTCAACCAAAATGTGGACTGGTCTGTTATTCATTGTTCCTTTTAACCTAAGGGTTTGAGAGTCCTTGCAGCCCATAAAAACATCAGGAGATATGCTGTACACAACTGATTGTGTATCCCAATACACTTCATCATCATCAACAGCATCATTTTCATCAGAATTTCTGATCTCATCCTCACAATCTTCAACAACTTCAATGTTCCATTGTCTAGATCCATTTGAGCACCTTGGTAAACTATCATCCCTAAGCATGGTGTCAAACATGGATAACCCACTTGGATCAAAGGGAAAGGTGGTCCCCTTTTTGGAACTATGATCCTCATCATCATCAAGGCCTTCATTCACACAGTCCTGATATTCATGAAATTCAGATTCTGCTACAGATGTATTAGGAGATAAATCCTCATCAATCTCTAGAATCAAGCTCAACTTTGCTCATGTTTTTGCTTTGCACACATTCCTATGTTCAGGGGTCCACTTCTCACCACAAAGGTAGCACAAATTCTTCTTCTTCTTGTCATCAACAATTGCTTGAGATAACTGCTTAACCAACTTGTTTCTTTTATCACTCAGATCATCCTTTGGAGTGGGTTTAAAGAATGACTTTACATCTGTAGCCTTAAAAGCCTTATTTTGTCCCATGCCACTGCCATACACTGTGGGAAACCTAGAAATAGAAGAAGTTGTAGCAGGTGCAAAAAATTTACTTTCATCATTGGAAACCCCTTTGACCATAGGCTTAGTTTCAAAGTGACCAATACCCAAAGTCTTCTCCTTCCCATTGTATTTGGGTTCATACAGCTCTGCCAACTGCATGGCCTCTTTAAGAGAATTGGGCTTTTGAGCTACAACATCTGAAGCAATACTAGGGTGCAAACCATGGATGAACTTGAGCATTCTAACTCTTTCATCAATACCATGAACAAACAGAGCTAATTTCCAAAACTGTTTGATATAATTTTTCACTGATCCTTGCTGAGTAAGATCATACCACTTACAAATATATTGATCCCTATTAAGAGGAGATATAAAAGTTTTAAGCATTTCAGCCTTGAATTCATCCCAAGCATTAAAAGTTAACCCTTCTTGCTGTAGATGCATCCACCAAGAGTGGGCATAATCTTCTAGATGAAGAACAGCAAATCTGATTTTACCTTGATCACCCTTTGGATATAGAAGGAAGTAGTCATCCATCTTGCTGAGCCATTCCTCCAATTCCTCAGGATAGGTAGAATCACCTTTGAACTTTGGAAGTATAATCTTGTCTTTCATATCTTTGTCTTGATGAACAGGTCCTTTTGGTTTAATAGATTTAACTGTTTGTATATATTGCCGGAATGTCATTGCTGCCCTAAGGTCTGCTGGTAGCAACTTATATTCATGGAATTTTTTACACAACTCTTCAGTCTTACCAGTGTTGAATCCTTATCCATATGAGCTGTAACTCCACTAGAGTGATAGGTCCTTCGGGCAAAAGCCATAAAACCAACCGGTTCAGTTACATGTATAGGATGATCATCATCATCATCTGAACCTAAGTCTCCATCAATTTGGGGATCCACAGGTCTCTTCCCATCATAAATTTGGCTTCTCTTGAACTGGTCCAACCTTTTATTAAAAGTGGCAGACATGTTCTGCATCCTTTGGTGAATCCTCTGATTATTGGTCTTAATCTCATTAGTTAGCTCCTTGAATATCTGTAGCATTGGGTCCATACAATTCTTTATGATCAGCTCTTGGTTAAGGGATGTTTGTACTTGAGGAGTTGCTGCCAAATCCCCTTGAACATGCCAACATGAGGATCATTGGGTTCAAAAACTACAGTCTGATCATCTATTGCTTCCTTCTCTGAGATGGGATCAAGGATACCCATTGTCTGCTTACTAGCTTGACCTGTAGACCTCTTTACAGGCATCTTTAATGACTCGAATCAAGAGTAAATGCACTGTCTTAAGCCCTGATCAAAAAACAGTACCAAAAGCCCCAAATGCTAGTTTTGCCCTAATTTCGCAGGTCAAATTTTTGAGAAAAAATTTCCCACTTGATGAGGCGATCCTTATGCTAAGAATCAACCATAGAGCCAATCAGAAGTAGAAAATCGTAACATTGCACCTGGATTGCAAGAAATTGCTAGAACATTTGGCAAATAACTGTCCTGTGCTAGCTGTTGCAACTGAATTTCGAGTTTCTCAGTAACAAATAATCAGATCACTATCAAACTTTATCAGCTGCATCCATGGAGCTGGGCAACCATATGCACTAAGGCTGACCCAAAATGGAGTTATAAATCTGAAATTTCGCAGCATTTCTTCTGTTCCAGCCAGTCGAATTTGCTCATAGCTCCTCCCAATAGTCTCAGATCACCACCACACTTAGGGAGCAGCCTTATGAGGTTAGGGCGAACAGAACAAGCCAAGAATGTGCAGAAAAACAGTAGATCGTCGCTTTCTTCACTTTCTTGCACCAGAGAGAAAAAAACGTCAATGTTGACTCAATCCTCCTTCCTTTTAGGAATCTCACGCATAGAAATGATCAAGGAAGCAAGGGCTTTCCACTGATGTAAGAAGCCCCAAATTCTGAGCATTTCGAAAATCAGGGTTTCTCAGAGCCTGCCATGTGGGCGAACAGAACAAGCCAAGAATGTCCTAATTTGGTGCAGAAAAACAGTAGATCGTCGCTTTCTTCACTTTCTTGCGCTAGAGAGAAAAAAACGTCAATGTTGACTCAATCCTCCTTCCTTTTAGGAATCTCACGCATAGAAATGATCAAGGAAGCAAGGGCTTTCCACTGATGTAAGAAGCCCCAAATTCTGAGCATTTCGAAAATCAGGGTTTCTCAGAGCCTGCCATGTGGCAGCTCACAATAGAGAGCACTTTTGGTGCTGAATTTTTGCAGAGAGGTAGGCTCTAGGCTCAAGAGTAGATGCTCCAAATTTCAAAGTGATTGGACAAAGAATTTCCCACCAATTCCCACGAAAAGTGCTCTGATACCAATGCAACAGGACTGCTCCTAACTGATAGTAAACACACCCAAATTTGGTAGAATATGCAGGAAGGTTAGAATAGAGTAGTACCTTATGTTTTAGGAAAAAGGTAGGGGTAGAAGGTCATGGGCTGGACCTGCAACAGAGACTTGTGAGGGGCTGCACAAGGACAGGAGGAAATCAATCCTTTTTAGAATTCAGCTGAGTATTGAACTCTTGCTGTAAGTTCTATTTCAGTAATGAAGTACAAGTCATGAATTGCCTTGCCAAGTACAACTAGAGCCTTTATATAGGTATGGCCCAGGGCAGCACAAAGCAGTATTGCTTATGGGATTACCTCCTAGGATGCCACATGGCAACTTATGGTATCCCCTAAAAAAAGAAAAGAACACTTACAAGCCAATGAAGGCCTTTCTACTAACTTTTAGCCTAAGTTTAGCCTAAGTAAAAAGTAACCATCTGTTACAGTTGGGAGGATTGGAGAGCTGAGACACAAGAGTTGCAGTCATTAGTAGTTTGTGTTTTGAGACAACATGCAAATTCCTCTCTACGTGAAAGCTTGTCGAGCTCAGATCTTGTCTATGCCTATGTTATCTACGGTTGCTGACTAGCATGGATTCAGACAACTATAAGGGACGAGGATTTATTACCCTTCATGATAGCAGTTCTGCAAGGAGAACAATCAGGTGAATGCCCACCAGGATGGCACTAGAGCGGTGCCCATGCAGTGGATGGACCAGCTTGTGCTGATGAAATTGATCTAGAGGGCCTTGATGTGGGTGTACAAATCATATATGATGATCTTTAAATAGAGTTGAGGCTTTGGAGGTTTTGAGTCTAGGCGTGACTCTAGACTCTAGAGGTTTCATAGTATTGCATCTAGGGTTTTTTTGGCATTTGTCATCTGGTCACTAGTGACTGCTGTGGATTTTGGAAGACCTTTCAGTCTTTGAACGCTATGCCTCCATATCCATGGAACATGCCCAAATTCTTCCACTAAAAACATAGTGCAGTTTCAAACTCATGATAGTCATTCATAAGGTTGAAACCATAAACTTCATCACGCATTGAAGGGACTAGCTACTATGACATTCCCATTGGCGTCATCAATGCCCAACAGTGGGTATAGACCATAGTATAAACATATGCTCTCACAAATACAGATCCACACCCCCAAACATACTTGAGCATCCATTTATACAAAGGTCTTTGTACTTAGTTTCTGTCGGCACTCCGGAGGTGATGGGCAGACTCAGCCGTGACAAAGGCTAGCACTGAACGAGAGGCTAATCAAAAGTAGTCCACAATCTCTTCATTCAAGCTACAACTGCTTGTGAAGCCTATATGGTTTCATTTTAGTCTCTCCCAAACAAGCATCCAAGCAGAAAAATGCTGACACTTGAATTGTTGACTTCCGTATTATAATATAGTTTGTCACATCTTTCGATTACCTTTTTTTCTTTCGAAAATATCAATTACAATATTGGATCTTGATTACTGAAAATTTTTCTATATTTGTAGAAAGTCTAGACCCTATCACTTTGTTTTGATTACAATTCTAGAAATATAGGATTTTCTTTTTTTTGTAACTTGGACCTTGGCTCATGTTGCTTAGTTGATGTATGTTTCAGTAATAAAAATTTGTTCTATTCATGTTTTTACATGCATAAGCACATCATAGTACAATACATCCATGTGATTATTCGCATTCCCGTTTCCACTTTCTGCTTCTCGTTCCTATTCCCATTCTCAATCCCATGTCCTTAGATAATGCAGCATCCCCATTCCCATTCTCTACAGATTGGACACCAAAACCTAGAACTTGGAATGAGTTGCAGAAGGTTTCTAACAAAGCTTTTTTTTATCAGTTTTCAAAGAATCTTTTGTTTCTATCCACCAAGACTCCATAATATGATTTGAGGTAGGATATTTTTATCAAATTAAGTTGATCCTCTCCATCTACATTCAGTGCCTATCTTTGGACTTCTGATCACCAAAACGAGATATTGAGGAATCACACACTTGTCAGGACGTTGCCTTTAAGTTCACAAAAAGTTATGATGATCCTTTGGCAGTCCTGGTGATGCTGAGGTCGGCCTTGCAAAAACCACATAAATTGCAAGAAAGCAGCATGGAAACTCAGCATATACATTTTACTTCTGATGATTTGAATCGGTGGTTGGATGCGCCCAAGTTCTCCGCCGCCTAGATATTGTGATTCTAGAATCTATATTGGACATAGGGATACTCAAAGGCTAAAGGTGATCACTACGTCAACTATTTCAAGCCTATCCTAGCTAAAAGTAGCATTGGCTCCCATATCAGCTATGATGGCTCCAAAAAGAGTGATTGCCCTACAGGCAAACTGACACCTTCTAAAAGCCAACCCACCAGCTTGATTTTGGCTCAACTGCAGCGCAAAAAGCAACCGTGTTTCCTCTCTCTCCCAAAAGCATGAAAATACCATCACTTTACTCCAAAAGAGGTGCTGAATGCAACAAAAAGACAGGTTCAATAATGTGGCACCTCCCCTTCCTTCACTCTTGCACTGAAATCATTCCAAAATTCTCAAACAATGGAGCTTATACTATCATTACGTGCATCCAACGAAAACTCCTTATGTAGATATCAAATTAACAATTGTCAATGCAAAGCTGTCCCTTTCCAATAGACAAGAAACTTCATATTTTTCTATGGTATGATTCGACAAGATTGCCTGTGATACCATTATGCTCCCAGGCCAATAACATTCTGAACTAACCACTTATATTGACAAGGATATCATACTAAAACATAGGACATCCAATGATTGAATCACCCGGCAACCATGGAGTACATCCAAGCTCTCCCCCAAGCTGGAAGTCAAGGTCTCACCATGGGCAGATCCACCAAGCAGTAAGCCCTGCATCCTTAAAACCATGACACACCCGGAGGAGATTCTCTCTACCAATGCATCAGGAGAAAGAGAGAGACTGTAGGATCGCTTAGGAGAGAGAGAGTGCAGGTAGCAAAAGAGTCGATGATAAACGCCTTAGCCGTCATGTCAAAGTTGGATAATCAAAAACAAAGGAGTACAAGGTACAAGTACCTAGACCTAGGACTAAGTGTCATTGGTGTCACATAGGATTAAGTGTCCTATGTGGCCTAAAAGACACTAACACTATAAGTGTCTTTATTTATGCCTACAAGGCTCATACCATGGCCTATACGGCATCACTAGAACCACCAGAGGATGGCCTACAAACCCCCCTCCATGAGATGGGCTGAAGTACTCTGGAAATGTCTCAGAATACCTGGTATTTTTTGGTCATGGTGGCACATTTCATCCAAAAGGATATAGCCACCTATGAATGTACAAGGGATGTCAAATCATGTCACAAAGGGAACCAAGTGTAAAGCCTATCGAAAGACTTCGAACTTGGGACGAGGAAGTGCCTTTGTAAACATATCTGCTATGGTGTCCTCTGTGGGAAGATAGGACAACTCTATGTCTCCTGCTGACAACCGCTCCCGAACATAATGATAGTGAACTTCAATATGCTGATACACACATGAAACACTGGGTTACGCGCAATGGCCAAAGCACTCTGGCTCTCAGTGTAGACAATAGTGGAGGATGTCTGGCGAATACCAAGATCTGTAAGTATCTGTCGAAGCCAAACAAACTCTACTGTAGCGGTGAAAGCTGCCCTGTACTCAGCCTCACAGCTAGATGTGGCAACTGTTGGTTGCTTCTTGTTGAGCCAAGAGATACATGCATTGCCAAGCAAAAAACAATTGCCAGTATGTGACACTCTGGTGTCGGAACATCCTGCCCAGTCACTATCCGTGTAAGCATGCATGGTAAGTGAACTCTGATCACCATAGAAGAGGGCTAAATCCTGAGTGCCTCTGAGATATCTGAAGACTCTCTTCACTGCCTGCCAATGCTGTGAACTGAGCATGTGCATAAATCTGTTGAGCTGAGATACTACATACTGCAAGTCAGGTCTGGTGTGACATAAATAAATAAGGCATCCAACAGCCTGCTGATAAAGAGTGATATCACATGGTGGGCTCCCATCATGAGCTGAGAATTTGAAGCCAAGGTCCACTGGAGTAGAGATTGGCTTGCAATCCTCAAATTGAAAACGATCAAGGAGCTGTCCAATATACTTGGACTGAGACATCATGATACCCCCCTCAACAACATCATGATACCCCCCTCAACATGAGCAAACTGAATGCCCAAATAATAATGGAGCTGTCCCATGTCTGACATGTCAAAAATTTGCTGCAGATCAGCCTTGACAGCTGCAATTTGCTGAGTATCTGGGCCCATGATGAGCATATCATCCACATATAAAATCAGCACTAAAAAATCAGATCCACTCCCACGGACATAAAGAGTGGGTTCTGAGGGACTATTCTAAAAACCAAGGGATAGTAAGTGTGCATGAATTTTGGCATACCATGCCCTGGGTGCCTGATTCAAACCATAAAGGACTTTTCTAGCCGGCATACCTTATTTTCAGAACTAACAACCTCAAAGCCAGGAGGTTGTGTGACATAGACTTCTTCCTGTAGATCCCCATAAAGAAAAGCAGTCTTGATGTCAAGTTGGTGCACTTGCCAATGATGATGGGCTGCAATGGCAATGACACATCTAATGGTAGTAATCCTGGATGTGGGAGCAAATGTCTCCTCAAAGTCAATGCCTTGTTGTTGGGCATACCCTTTTGCAACAAGACGGGCTTTGTATCGATCTATGCTGCCATCAGATTTCCTTTGTAATTTGTAGACCCACCTGGTTCCAATGGCATGCTTGCCTAGAGGCAGATCTACTAATTCCCATGTGTCATTTTTAGCAATGGAATGTAACTCAGCTCTCATTGCATCCATCCACTCTTTGCTGTCAAAAGCATCTTTATGGCACAGAGGCTCTTCATTGCAAGTTGTAGCAAGGAGTGCAAACTCAAGAAAGTGACCATGCTGTCTATTCCCTGATCTTGACCGGGCAGCAAAAGGCTGATCTTGTTTGCTGTCCCTCAATGTTGATCTTGTTTGCTGTCCCTCAATGTATCAAGAAGCCATCTGGGAACTTGCCTTTGCTGTCTATTGACAGCTCTTTCTTCAATGACTGCATCATAAATAGTGGGATCATTTTGTGCCGGAAGAGAAACCTGCAAATCAGCATGAGGTAGTGGCTGATTATTGCTTGGTGGAGGGCCTGCAGGAGGCTCATGTTGCTGGTCAAAGTCCTCTTTTGAGGATGGCAGAGGTAACCAAGATTCAAAGGCATCAAACATGTCAACATCTGGCTTAGCTTTCCAGTCCACAAGAGGAGAAGTTGAATGTTCAGCAAAGATTACATCTCTACTGACAATAATCTTCCCAGTATTTGGTTGGTATAACCGATACCCTCTGCTCTCCTGGCTGTAACCAATAAATATGCATTTGATTGCCTTGTCAACAAGCTTATGTCTCAGCTGAGATGGTACATGAACATATGCAAGAGACCCAAAAACTCTCATGTGTGAAAGTGAAGGCTTCCTGCCTTTCCATGCTTCATAAGGTGTAATAGTCTGCAATGCCCGTGTAGGTGATCTATTCAGCACATAGTTGGCACACATCACTGCATCAAGCCAAAATTTATTGGGCAAAGACTTGGCCTTAAGCATGCATCTAGCCATCTTCATTGTGGACCTGTTTTTCCTTTCAGAAACAGGATTCTGCTGAGGAGTGTAAGGAGTAGTACATGAGTGAATAATGCCCCGTGAAGACAGAAAGGTATCAAACTCCTTTGACATATACTCTCCCCCCCTATCTGTGTTGAGGGTGACAAGCTTGCATCCTGATTCATTCTCAACCATATTCAGCCATCTCTGAAAGCATAAGAAAACTTCAGATTTGGCTTTTAAAGGATATATCCAGCAATATCTTGTGAAATCATCAATGAGAGTCATGAAATACTTGTACCCCCCAATGGCATTTGTCCTCATTGGGCCACAGACATCACTGTGCACTAGCTACAATTTCCTTTGTGAGAGTTTTGGACAATTCTTTTGAAAAGGAAATCGATGCATCTTACCCAAAAGACAACCCTCACACACATGTTTGGAAACTGTGTGAGTTTGAGGTACATTATTTGCCATCTGCTATGAATGTAGCTTTGCAAGAGCTCTATAATTGAGATGGCCCATTCTCTCATGCCAAAGATGAGTTTCAGCAAGCTCTGAATCTGAAATAGCCAATGCTTCAATAGAAACTGCAGCTGAGTGATGATCAAGGTGATAAAGCCCCTTTTGCAAAGTGTCAGTGAGAACTATGGCATTGTCATCACGAAGATCATAAACTAGGCATCTGTAGCCATCAAAAAAAACTCTGAAATCTGAAGTGGCAATTGCTGAAATTGAAATCAAGTTGACTTCAATTCCAGGCACAAAAAGAACATTTGTCAAAGTGACAGGATGGCTTGAAATGGATGTGAGCTGCACATCTCCAACTCCTTTTACAACATATGAAGCATTATTAGCACATGTAACAGTCCCCCCTCGAGGTGCATCAGCTAAAGAATGAAACAATTGTATGCAAGATGTGACATGCTTGGAAGCACCACTATCGAAGTACCAAGACTGAGCATCATTAGCAGTAAAAAATGCATCAGCTTTGGAGGGATTAAATGAGCAATGGACAGCCCATGCCCAATCATCCTGAAGAGCATGTGCATGTGAAGCATCTTCTGGCTCATGGGATTCAATAGCATGTGAGGCATTAACTGTCAATCCTGCTTTCTTTTTCTCCGAAGCAATGCGCTTCCTGCATTCTGAAATGTCCAAGCTTGCGACAATAGTTGCATCTTTTCTTCTTTGACTTATCTGCTGTATTTTTAGATGCATGGGAGGAATTGCAGCTGCTATGCACAGATTTTGGCTTGCCCATAGGCTTGGAAGCCTTGCCTCTTCCTGTCTGCTGTGAAGCAAATGCATGATCAGGAATAATGGCTTGTCTATTAGCTCTACTTTGCTCTTCCTGCAAAAGCAAAGTAGCCAGCTGATCAAAAGAATAGTGGTCTGGATTACCCATGGCCACTAATCGAAGGGTTGTAGCAAACCCTTGATATGTATCTGGCAGTCCATTCAATGTGGTACTGACAAGCCGTGAATTTGGCACCACCTCATCAATGTTGGCAAGCTGTTCCATGAGGTCCTTGACCTTTGTCAGGTATGCATCCATAGAGTCACCTTCATTCATACTGACTTCCTGTAATTGCCTTCTCAAATATGCAACACGAGCTTCATTGCGAATCTGATAGAGAGAAGCCAATTTATCCCAAGCATCCTTTGCTGTCCTGCAAGACCGGATGTGTGGAATAATGATTCTCTTGCATGATAAAGCAATGCATGAATGTGCATTTGCATCTCTGGCATCCCATCTTGACTGTTCTTGAGTTGGAAGAGCAGCAGCAGGAGTGCTAGAGGAAGAGGCATCAGGAGGAGTACCCCCTGTGGAGGGACCAGCAGTAGAGGCAACCACTGCAGCATTGGCTGGCCTCAGATCAGCCCCATAAACAATATTCCACAAATGCTTTGCAACTAGAATATGTTTCATGAGATAAGACCACATCGGATAGTTGGTGCCATCCAACTTATCATCTTCACGAAGAACTTCAAATAAATCTTGATTGTTCCCAGCCATAGCAAATGTGATACCCTGAAAAAGACCTGAAAACCCAAAAGCCTCAAGGCTATCACTGCAAAAAGCTGGCTGTCCAAAAATGACAGCAAATATCTGCAAATTTCTGACCCAAATCAAAGGGCAAATGTGACCGTGGCAGGCAATGTTCACTGCAAAAACAGCAAATCTGGCAAAAGCCCCAAATTTATTGAGGGCAAATAGGCTAGAAAGAGGGCAAATACAGAAAAGCCCCAAATTTTGCTGAAATTTTGCAAATGTGACCCAATGTATGCGAATCTAACTCAATGTTTGAAAATCTGACTCAATGTCCTGCAAATGTGACTCAATGTTCTCCAATCTGTCCCAATGTATTGCAAACAACAAGAGATTGCAGACCAAATTCCAAAGCCCCAATGTTCTTGCAAGAAATTGCAACCAAAGAAGGTGAAATGAACTGAAAGCCCCAAAAATTACCAATGTCCTGAATGTGACTTTGTACGTGCAACACCTGTCAGAGATCTCAAGAGAAGTACTAGCTGTACGGACAGCTCAAGTACCAGATCAAGTACACCGTACGCTGTACCGTGCACGACTGTAAGATTGTACAGCCGTACGTTGTACGGAGATCTGAAGTACTGCAGTTGTACGAAGGCTCCCACGTGCATGTACGGAAGATGTACGTAGTGCAGTACTAACAGTACGAAGATGCATGTACTGATCTGTACGGCGGCGCAAGTACGGTGGCTCTAGTACGGAACACAACGCAATGAAGTACGGTACGACGTAGTACTGAGTGCAAGTACGGACGTAGTGCACTTACAGATTTGTACTGAGTGTAGGTACGGACGTACAACGGAGGTACAAATTTGTACGATGGCGCAAGTACAGACTCAGTTACGACAGATGTACGGGCAACTGCAAGAAACATACGATATCCGTACGTGACTGTACGGACATCCGTGCTGTTGTACGGACAGTACGGACAAAAGGCACAGGAAGCAAAGCTGGGCTCTGATACCACTGTAGGATCGCTTAGGAGAGAGAGAGTGCAGGTAGCAAAAGAGTCGATGATAAATGTCTTAGCCGTCACGTCAAAGTTGGATAATCAAAAACAAAGGAGTACCATGTACAAGTACCTAGACCTAGAACTAAGTGTCCTGGGTGTCACATAGGACTAAGTGTCCTATGTGGCCTAAAAGACACTAACACTATAAGTGTCTTTATTTATGCCTACAAGGCTCATACCATGGCCTATAAGGCATCACTAGAACCACCAGAGGATGGCCTACAAAGACAAATAGAGAGTCATAGTGATGAGGATAAGGATGACCTCGGCAGGTCAAAGCAAGTTAAATAAAGTATAAAACTTCAAAAATGTCACTTTATATAAATGGGTCACCTTGAAAACTACCTGACCAAAAATAGAACCTCTTCTTGGTATTGAAGAGAATTATTAGTATTCCAGGATTTATATCTAAATGTAATCAGTGTGTACTCTACGTATCTTCTTACAGTCAATAAACAATATGAGATATTAACTTCGTATTATCATCTGCATTAGAAGAGACAAAAAGCTTGTACATAAGGGGAAGGGAAGCATACATTCAAATCCGGATCTCTTCGAAACCGCCTTCTTCGAGCATCACGCAATGGCGGTGTTATGCCATGTCTATATTCGAAACTTTCTGGAGGGGGATCTCTTTCCTCTCTCACCATAATGATCTGTAACAACATTTCCACAACTGAAGTAAGCTGAGAACCACATCATAAGTCCTGCTTTGAACCTTTCTGTAGATTGTTGCTCCATAATACCTGACCAATATCAGCAGTTTTGATCAGCACGTTGTCATCATAAGTCTTATATGACTCTAGAACACATGGCATATCTAATAAGGCTGCTGGAAATGTATCATTTCCAATTTTAAAAGTACCAGTCCTGCCATCCTCTGCAAAAAAACATTCTTAATAATTGAGAAATTTTATTTAACGATCTGTCACAAGCACAACATGAATAGCTTGAGATAGATACATACTGGACATCACAAACAAAGAGAACATATGACTTTGATGTTGTATAATACGCCTGAAGCACTATTCATGTGGCCAACTTTCACATTATTTCATCTGTGCAAAAAAATAAAAATTACTGAGGTTTTACTTATGGACAATAAGTTAAATAAATTATCACAATCCATGAGAAATCTCTTTGATAGGCACAGAATGGTTATAATGTTGGAGTGTCACTAACCCACCTGTCAGCCCCCATATGAGGACAAGAGGTCAGGCACTGTACAAGGTAGGCTTACCTGGAGTGAAGAGACGAGCAGCTTTGGAGGATTGACTGCACCTGGAGAAGGAGTTGGAACAGCCACGATGACACATGGAGTGTCTGCGTAGCACAAAGCAGGTATACAGCAGGCATAGTACACTGCCAGGGCCTATCTACAGCCCGGGCAGTAGGCACCTGCAACAGCTACAAGATCCAGCAAAAGTTGGGTGGTTCAGTCTGTAGATCTGACAGACCCAGTCGGGTTTTCCAGCAGACCCAGTCAGCTATTTTGGGTAGACTTCAGGTCCCTACATTTCCTATAAATAGGCGGACCATTTTGTGTCATTCTAATGCAGCTACCCATGCCTCTGAAGGCCCCGCAGATTGTGTTAGTGTGGCAGATCATCTCTTATGTAGATCTTAGGAGGAGCAGCCATCCCTGACTGCAATTTTACCCAGCACCTCTGACTGGCTGTATTGTGAGCAGTTTTCCCACGTGCTGTGGATGAGTATACTGAGTTCTATTTCTTCTCTGCATGTTGTAATATCTGTGTGAGTTTCAGTGAGTGTTTGCTGCTGTTTCTGAGGAGACAAGTGAATGCTTTGAGTTTATTCCGCTGTGTTAGGGTTGCTGTCCAAACAGTCCCTAAATATAACATGATATCAGAGCCTCATCAGCGACTCCCATGATACCCCTCAGCCCTGAAGCAAGGAGCCCTTCGGAGGATGAGGCAACCCTGTTTCAGGAAGACGATATCTGCATCGGTGCAGAGAAGGATGATCTCCCCTCCTAAGCCTTTCACATCCTCATCATGGCTATTCGATATCCAATCCCAAGCTTTGGGGAAGCAGTAAGCTTGATGTTTTGAAGTATCATCTCAAAGCTTCAAACGTTTCTCTAAGGGAGATCGAAGGAGTTAGTACGCTTGACACTCCAATTGTTTGCAGTCTTGGGACTCCATGAACCATGACTACCACCATTTCAGTATAGCCTTGAGGCCCCATCCACTCCACCTCGTATCAAAGAGGACCTCCCACAGCTCCACACGTACACGACCTAGATAGCGCCCCATGAGCTTTTGGTAAAACTCCGCTTCTATAGAGATCACTGCCTGCAGCTCTCGGAGAAGCGTTTAACCGATCCGTTAGGCTATAATCGGATCCATCTCCCACATGCATTGAGGATTTCGATTTGGCAGTTCCGAGTATCCTCTCACCAACTACGTATTGAGGCGGGAAGAACAGAGGGCATCCAACGTGAGAGACAAATTGGCACTCTATGCGAGATGCATGATGTTGAGACAAAGGAACACTTTGCATTCAGATGGCCTCTGTACTATGAGATCCGTGGATGGCATCATTGTCTATTTAGTAGCGGATTTGGACTACTCAAAGATTTATTGGCCCATCTTGATCAACGACTGTCACATGCACCCCTGCACTTGGGTGCAAGGTAACACACTCGCTACATCGACAAGTGTGTTATAGTTCCCTAATAGGAGATTTTGTCGTATGTTGTGAGCCCTTTGTAAGCCCTTGTCCAAGGACAATCAAGCACAAGCTACGTAGGTCAGTCTCTCAGCCTTAGATCAAGTCATAAGATCAGTCCTTGTTCACTAGAACCCGCTGGCGAACAATAGGGTAGTGTTTCCATCTTTGGATTATAGATAGGTCTAGGTCCAGCCTAGGATAGGAGCCCTTCTGGGGCCCGTCAAGGCTGGAACTAAGAAGGGAAATGGGCTGGGGGAGGGCTGGCTTTATAGGCTGCCCTGCACCCCTCCCTAGGCTGCCTTTTATGGGGCCAAGGGCCCAACCAACCAGCCCAAACAGCCGACTATAGGGTAGTGTTTCCATCTTTGGATTATAGATAGGTCTAGGTCCAGCCTAGGATAGGAGCCCTTCTGGGGCCCGTCAGGGCTGGAACTAAGAAGGGAAATGGGCTGGGGGAGGGCTGGCTTTATAGGCTGCCCTGCACCCCTCCCTAGGCTGCCTTTTATGGGGTCAAGGGCCCAACCAACCAGCCCAAACAGCCGACTAAAAAGTCAGCCAATTTGGCTGGTTGGCTCAGTCCTCCAGCCCCTATAAATAGGGGGCCTACAGCCCTGATTTCGCATTCAGCTCTCCCAGCCTTCAGCCCTCCAATAGCTCTCCTCCAACCTCTTGTCTGCAGCCCTGAACACCTCTAGAGTTGGCCCTGATCAGCCAGAGCTTTTGGCCCTCAGTTCAGCCTGTCTGGAAGGTGTATATACAGCACCACAGTTGAGCATTCAGACCAGCAAACAGAGTAAGGTTTGGGTACATTTTTAGCAGCTCTTTACAGTTTTACACAGCTCACTTCTCAGCTCTATATCTCATTCATATCTCAGCGCTCTCTTATATTCTATTACTCCTAGCTTCCTCACGCAGTAACCTTGCATCCCGGTGAACAGCACAAGCTTCTTCCTTGCCTTGCAGAAGTGCCCTACATTGTCAGTGTGCACTGTGGACAGCATCAAGGTCTCAGTATTGGTTGGCATTGCCTCTCAGGTCTTTGGGTCTGCAATACGTGTGCACAGTGTACTCTTTAGAAGCGCGTTTCCGTGCTCTCTCGAAGAGTGTTATTTGTATCTTTTAGTTCTCCAAGTATAAATCAAATTTCCCCTGTTTGGGAGAGGGGTCCCTCAGTGGGTACAGGGACCCAATCGGTTGTCGACTCCATTCTCTCTCTACCCTCATCTCCTTTCTCTCTCTATGGTGCATAACGCTAATTCCTCGCTAAAGGTTTAAAGAAGGTCTTGCTGTGATTACACGATCAGATAACCATTACATGTCACATTGGTATCAGAGCTTCGGTCTGTATCTTTAAAGGTCTTTCTGTGATTACACGATCAGATAACCGTTGCATGTTACATTGGTATCAGAGCTTCAGTTTGTATCCAGCTTTACTACCGCGAGTGTATCGTTGTGTTGAGATCCGGAAAGGACACACAATCAAGCGCCATAGAAGGTTAGGGGAGAGACATCAATTTTAAAGACTATGAAGAGAAGAAAGACACCCAAAAAATGGACAATATTATGGAGCAGAATCGGATCCTCCTACAAAAACTTGAAGAACATTCACCCCAGCTAGAAGAAAGCAGAAGACAACTAGACCAAACAAAACAACGTCTAAGAAAGAGGAACCACAGATTTTGAAAAACTGCCCTTGTTTATGCATGAGGAACGCAAAAATGAGGAGGCATTGCAATGTGCAGAGCTCCCCAGGCAGAGAGGCAACAAAAACTAGACCGAGAGGCAATGCTTCTCCAGCACAAACAGATGTTAGCCACTATGCACGCCAGTTTGAGCGCATCACTGCCACAGCTTCGTCATCGACAAAGTTAACTCTGCTCACCTGGTCCACACCAAATTTTGTCAAGTATGATGGTAAGTGTGACCAATCAGCTATCCTTCAGTTTATTCATCAGTTTGTCGCTCATTTTCCGTTAGTGCGAATTCAAGATGAGCAAGATAAAGTCCACCTAGCAGTCCCTCATCTTACAGGTCAGGCGATTACCTAGTGGCCACATTGGGCTAGTAAGCATACTGACCCAACAATTTTTGAGACAAATTTCGTTTGGGCGACGTTTGTGACCGATCTCAAAGCCCATTTTCTACCACCACAGTATATGCTTAATCTGGAGGATGAGTTTTATCGTCTCTCCAAAAATGGGTTGCCTGTGTTGTCTAACAGTAACAAGGTCATCACACTGGCGCAGCAGTTGGACGTGTCTGAAAGCAATAAGATGAAGCAATTCATTCGGGGATTGGACACTAACATTCATTTTTATGTCCGAAACTTTGACCCGCCCGATTACGAGCGGGCGCTAACTCTTGCCCAGAATCAAGAAATGATGCTGAACTGGGGAAAGCCCAAGTAGTTCTAGAAGGATTCCAAAGCCCCGCAGCAGTCAACCAACACGGCGGGTAAGGATCATTAGAAGGACAGCCAGTTTCAAAAGAACGACGGCCATTTTTTTGTCAGAAGGAATCCAAGCCCAAGATGTCTCCAGATGAGAAGGCTAAAGCGGGCATTGCGGGAGGCTATCTATAGTCCGATAAACAAAAGCGGTACCACCAAGAACATCGTTGCTTTCATTGCCACCACATTGTCGAAAAGGCTACGAAAGCGCCTATTTCTTCCATCACCAATGTATTGGCTCTTCCAGCCCCGCCACCAGCCTCAACTACAAATGTAGTCTTCCTTGCTTTAAACGCCGTTCCCTCGGTGGTCTTTCAAGGTAAGAAGGAGAGCAACCTCTCAGACCAAAAGAAGGCTCTTATTCGAGCTTATGGCACAGCTAATGGGCATCAGTTCATTGTCCTATTTGATATGGGGAGTTGTCACGGGGGCGTGAAATTCTAAGTACTTTAATGTACTACAAGACCGTGACAACTTTGGTTTTAAAAGTCCAAGCATGGGCTTAATAATGTGTAATTAAATGCGGCATGGTGTCTAGCACATAAGCGTAATTAATCCCTAGGCCCAAAGGCATTCCAAGGAATTAAAAGAGTGGTTGTTGGGAAATGATGATGTGGCATTTTTAATGGGGCCCCTAGAGGGCCATGTACCTTCAGTGGCCCCCCTAGAGTTCCAGGTGGCTATAGTGCCTTCTATATGCTCCTTTGTCATTCCTGGACCTTCCTAGGCCTTCTAAACTTCACATGTGTGGTTTTCTCTCTCATCTTCTCCCTTTGTTGAGATTTTGGACTGGTTTTTCAGTCTCCTTCAGCTGAATTCCGTTTTTCTTCATAACTCCTCACCCGTTTGGATTCCTCGACTTCCGTTTGGCCCGATGGCTTCCCCTCTGCCTCCCCTTCGTAGTGATATGCTTTTCCCTCCGTGCGTTTGGTAGAAGGAGAGCTGAGCACTTCTTTTGCTGGTCGAATTTGCAAAAGTGGCTTTTTTTTTACCTTTTTGCTTCTACTGCCTCCTGGGCCTCTCCTCTTGCAAAGCTACAGCTTTCTGTTGAATTTCGAGTGATCCCACGCGCTGGTTGACTGGTTTTTCTCAGTTTTGGAGGACTTTCCGGCGATGAAACTTCTCCAAAACCTTCTCAATGCATTCCTCTCTGAAGCACGCTTCTTTTGAGCCCAAGAACTCCCATTTCTTTGCGACAGAAGTGCTTCTTTTCACATTTTTCAGTGAAATTCTTGCTGTTCGGCTCTTGTAAATGCTCTTTCTTCATGCCTTTGCACTCCTCTTTGGCTGAGAATGCAATTAGGCATTGGCTACTACTTCCTCTTGGCGATTGAGGACTTGGTTCGAGTTTCTAGGACTTGGTGAGTTGTGATTTTACTGCTGCAATTTCTTTTTGCCATAAGCTATTGGTTGGCCTCGTGTGCCGCCTCTTTCTTGGCTCACAGGTGCCCAGGCAGTGCTACATGAGTCATTCTTTGGTTGGGTACTTTGCTGATTTTATTTTGGAGCTTTGAAAAGCTTTGTGAATGCCATCTAGAAACCACTCAAAGAGAGTGCAGCTGGGGTGCAGTGTGATTGCATTTGGACAGCCAATGGAATTGCACTCGGAAAAGAGAATGCCTTTGGGTTGAGCCTATGGGTTAAGTGCACTTATGTGATGGTGTTCTATACTTGAAAGCCTTGCGAAGGCTTAGTGAATTGGGGCTACATGCTCAGTTGCAGGGAAGGTCTCCCAGATGCAACTTGTAATCATTTCATTGTGAAATATAAAGAAATACCGAAAGGGGCGCCACGGTGTTTGGGGCCAATCGGGTGCACTTGTCTATGTTTGTTGAGCAGGGGCATTCTAGCCTTCATCCCTTTTTCAGTGGTTTTGTTTGTGAACAAATAGGTAAATGCCAAATGGTGATCATGCAATGGTTAATGGTTGTGATATATGCTTTGTGAGCTGTAAATAAGTGCTGAAGTGATTAAAGGTTTAGTTCCACTGCACTCTGAGTGATTAGAGGCCGGTTTCATTGGTTCCATTGCCGAGATACCACACACTCTTTCTCAAGAGGTGGGCCTCGGTAGTTTGGTGGAAGGATATCTTTGCTACACTTTTTGACAGCTGAATATTACAACCATAAACATGGTGAGTACCCATGAGCAAGAGAGCTCCACAACTCCTCAAAGGAGAAGGCAGGAAAGCCTTAATGATCCAACTAGTGTACAGCTGCAGGGAGCACAACAAATGCCTTTTGAGCAGGCCACACATGAAGCTACAGCTGAGCTCAACGGTGATACTAGTTCTAGCAGTGAGTCAGATGATGCTTCTATGTTGAATGCACAGCTTGCAAGTGCAGTGACTGCTTTGATTCAGCTGGCTCAAAATTTGGCTCAGATTGTGCAAGTGCCAAAAAGAAGAAGAAATAAACAAAGCACAAGCACAAGCACGGAAAGAGTGAGTACACACATGCATCAGCTTCTCATGGCGGACCGCACACTCATGCATCAGTTTCCCATGAGGGACAGCCATAAAAAATGACTCAGCTTCCAAAAGAGAGGGATTACCCAAAAGAGCACTTGAGAAAGAGGTACAAAAAGTACAGCCAGTGCAACAGTATGAGCAGCCAGCACAAGGCCTTGGTTTGGGTACTTCTACTCCTCAAAATAATAATGTGCAGTCCATAAATGTGGCTCAACCACCTCAGCTATATTTGAGGCAACAACCTGAATATTTTGGTACAGATTCTATCTTTGATGCTATGTTGATTTCACCGCCAATTGGGCATAGAAAACAAGCCATGTATGACAATGTGGGAATGCAGCCAGGCATGCAAGCCACAGCATATGCTCCCATGCCTAATGTTCAGCCAAGCATGGCTCTCCCTAGTGAAGGGAATGCTGCAAATATACAGCCATCTTTGGGACAGCCAATATCAAATGTATATAAAGAATTTAAGGATGGTGGTTCTCATGTCAGGTTTGATACATATAATGGAGTACAAGACAAGTACAAAGCCCTCACATTCCTTCAACAGTTTGATGCTGCATTTCTTGGGGGTTTGTTTATAGAAGCATCCAAGATGAGGAAGGTCGCCACATTTTTGAAAGGCAATGCACTTAAGTGGTACACCACCCTTATGCTTCATGGAGATGCACCTGCTACTTGGCTGGAATTTAAGCAAGTGTTCTCTTCTACTTGGCTTACTCCAACTTTTGAAGTTGAAGTACTTTCACACTGGCATGACTTGTCATACAAACTTTGCAAGAATCTTGATGATTACACCCAGAGGTTTTGGGATGTTTTGCTGCCATTGAGCTCTTACAAGCATGCTTCTTTGAAAGAGCAAATAGAGAGGTACTGTTGTGGATTGCCTAGTGAGCTACGTGATTAATGCATCAAAACCAAGGTGGGTTCTATGACTCAATTAATTGAGAATGCAAGGACAGCATATGCATGGATGCAGGAGAAGAATTTGGGCTTTATGGACAGCAAGAAAGAAGACAACAAACGGGCTGCCAAACACCAGGATAAGGACATCAAATCTGAAAATAAAAATTATGGCAAACGACCGTTTCAAAAGGGAGGAAAAGCCCAATTCAAAGCTGGTCAAAGGCGTGGACAGCCTAATAAACAGCCCCGTACCAAGTTATCTGACGAAGGAAAAAAGTCACTCATGGAGCAAAACAAATGTTTTATATGCAAAGGAGAGGGACACTGCTCTTATGATTGCCCATTCAAGAAAAGAGACAGGTCACATGATAATAAGAATGGTGATAAACAGGCTGATCAGAAGGGCAAAAGGCCTAAACCTTCCGCAGGACTTCTTCCAGATGTGATTGGGAGTTTGCCACACGCACATGATGAAGAGGAAACGAAAAAGACTGAGATGTGCAGAGCATGGGGAAAAATCAGAAATCAGAATTGCTTGTTTTTCTTTGATTCTGGCGCAAAGGCGAATTTCATAACTCCTGATATGGCAGGAAGGCTTGGCATCAAGCCTGAGGAAATGGAGCCATCCGGCATGTGTGATATGGCCAACCCTGAACTCAACACACTTGTCACTCCTATCATTGGCAAGTTGAGGATGCATATCCAGGGATATCAGGATGCAGAGGACTTCTACATTATGCCTTTGCCAGAGTGTGATGCTTTGCTTGGGATGCCTTGGATGTACAGGGTGAAGGCTGATGTGCAGATGAGAAACAAGAAGATTTATTTAACTCATAGAGGCAAAAATCATGTACTTGATGTAAAGTTGAAAGGGGAGTCCATCCCTGTAGTTTCAGCTTCTTGTATTTCCAATGTAATAAAGCATCATATTTCAGCGTACTTGATTTTTGTCAAAGAGGACAGCCAACCAGTTCAGGAAGGCTCTACTCTTTCTACTTTAGATAGAGAAAGGGCTGCTTTTATTTCAGATTTTCAGGATTGCTTCTCAGATGCACTTTCTCAAGAATTACCTCCCAAGAGGCTCGAGGATCATCAAATTGATATAATTCCAGGAAGCTCACCACCTAATATACCTCCCTATCGTGTGAGTAAGGCACAACAGGAAGAGATAATGTCACAAGTGAAGGAACTCTTGGAAAAGGAATTAATACAGCCAAGTAATTCTCCTTACTGTTCCCCTATGTTGCTTGTGCAAAAGAAAGATGGTAGTTGGAAAATGTGTATTGATTATAGGGCTTTGAATAAAGTCACAATTAAGAACCGTTTTGCAATTCCACGCATTGATGATATATTGGATCGGTTGGAAGGTTCCTCAATGTTCAGTCGTATTGACCTTAAAAGTGGATACCATCAGATAAGGATACGGCCTGAAGATGTCTACAAGACTGCCTTCCGCACTTCATTTGGCTTATAAGAGTTCCCTGTGCTGCCTTTTGGTTTGACTAATGCACCTGCCACTTTCAATAGAATGATGGACAGAATTTTTAAAGCGCACAGAAAGTTTGTGGGCACTTTCTTCGATGACATCATTGTGTTCTCTAAAAATGAGCAGGAGCACTAGAAACATAGAGGGGTATGTCACGGGGGCGTGAAATTCTAAGTACTTTAATGTACTACAAGACCGTGACAACTTTGGTTTTAAAAGTCCAAGCATGGGCTTAATAATGTGTAATTAAATGCGGCATGGTGCCTAGCACATAAGCGTAATTAATCCCTAGGCCCAAAGGCATTCCAAGGAATTAAAAGAGTGGTTGTTGGAAAATGATGATGTGGCATTTTTAATGGGCCCCCTAGAGGGCCATGTACCTTCAGTGGCCCCCCTAGAGTTCCAGGTGGCTCTAGTGCCTTCTACATGCTCCTTTGCCATTCCTGGACCTTCCTAGGTCTTCTAAACTTCACATGTGTGGTTTTCTCTCTCATCTTCTCCCTTTGTTGAGATTTTGGACTGGTTTTTCAGCCTCCTTCAGCTGAATTCCGTTTTTCTTCATAACTCCTCACCCGTTTGGATTCCTCGACTTCCGTTTGGCCCGATGGCTTCCCCTCTGCCTCCCCTTCGTAGTGATGCTTTTCCCCTTCGTAGGATTGAGGACTTGGTTCGAGTTTCTAGGACTTGGTGAGTTGTGATTTTGCTGCTGCAATTTCTTTTTGCCATAAGCTATTGGTTGGCCTCGTGTGCTGCCTCTTTCTTGGCTCACAGGTGCCCACGCAGTGCTACATGAGTCATTCTTTGGTTGGGTACTTTGCTGATTTTATTTTGGAGCTTTGAAAAGCTTTGTGAATGCCATCTGGAAACCACTCAAAGAGAGTGGAGCTGGGGTGTAGTGCGATTGCATCTGGATAGCCAATGGAATTGCACTCGAAAAAGAGAATGCCTTTGGGTTGAGCCTATGGGTTAAGTGCACTTATGTGATGGTGTTCTATGCTTGAAAGCCTTGCGAAGGCTTAGTGAATTGGGGCTGCGTGCTCACTTGCAGGGAAGGTCTCCCAGATGCAACTTTTAATCATTTCACTGTGAAATATAAAGAAATACCGAAAGGGGTGCCATGGTGTTTGGGGCCAATCGGGTGCACTTGTCTATGTTTGTTGAGCAGAGGCATTCTAGCCTCCATCCCTTTTTCAGTGGTTTCGTTTGTGAACAACTGGGTAAATGCCAAATGGTGATCATGCAATGGTTAATGGTTGTGATATATGCTTTGTGAGCTGTAAATAAGTGCTGAAGTGATTAAGGTAAGATATGCAGCAATTCCTGAGATCTTACAACAGTATTTTCAGCATCAAACATGATTCATTCTACACGATGTCATGATCTGGGATGTGTCCCTTTCCTAATTTATTCATGGATGGTTGGATGAATGGACACTTGTGGAAGGGTATGCCCCTTTGATCGGTCACCTCCCATGAGGCACAACCTTCACAAGAGCTACAACTTGGGGCATGCACTTATGAAGAGAACACTTCTATTTGTAACCTTGTAATGTAGCCTCTGTGGTTGCACCCTTCACCAAAAGGTACACACCTCTTCATGGACACACCCTTTGAAGTGTATACTTTCTCATGTGAAGCTCTTCGCTCTGTATATAAGAGAGGCCTCTTGTATAGATCACACATACTTCTAACACTTCAGACATTTGAAGCGATATTGTTCTCTGCTATTATTACAGTCTCCTTTCTGCTCCTCAGCTTACTAATGATATGTAGCTCCAACCTTGGTGAAATGTCCTCAAGTCAGCTGTGAAACCAACGTCAGTGACCAACAAACGCAAGGCTCTCAATGCCTCCCCCATGAGAACTCCCCCTTTGTCTGTTTGGAAGGCCCCCGCCCTCCATTTGGAGAAACATTGTGCCCAAAGCATGCAACGAAAATCAACATTCATGCATAGAGATAAAAAATCCTTGATTAATCCTCCCATTAACTGCTGTTGCAGCAAGCCAGGTATGTCCCTGAAGCCAAGTATCAGCATCTGTCTGCAAATCTGAACTCATACACTCAGATTAGCATCCGTCTGTAAATATGAGCTCATACATCTTCAACTGCCACACACGTTTGCCTCAGAATGGCAAACCTCACCCTTATCCTTCATGCTGTTAGGAGTTACCTCCCCACCTATGAGCTCATATATCTAGGAAGTAGCACCACCAAGGAGCTCATATATGTTGTAAGTTAGCAGTCACCTCCCCACCTATGAGGGGGGCATGGGGAGGAGTACCTATAGCAATGATTGGGGCGAGAGAGATGCCACATGGGCAGAGAAGAAATCTGCCACAGGGGCAGATCTGACAGAGAAATAGGAGCACAAGATCCCATGGTGGCTGCCATGTGGGCAGCAACAAAGGCTGCCACATGGAGCATCTAAATTCTAAAGCAGGACTGTTGAAAAGCGCAAAGTGGTCAGCAAAAGGGCCCCACATCTAAGGCTCATGCAGGGCTGTTGACAGGCCCAATGCGGTCGGCAGAAGGGTCCCACATGTAAGTCTCATGCAGGGCTGTTGACAGGCCCAAAGTGATCAGCAGAAGGGCCCCACATGTAAGGCTTATTTTATGGCCCTGGAGTGGGCAACGCATAGGCCATAAAATAGGCCTGCTGGTCAGCAGACTGGAGGAGCAGGTCAGGCTTATCACAGACAAGTCGGCAGTACAGCACAAGTCAGACCACTAGGAGCCTCCCATGTGGCAGGGTCGGCAGACCGGTCAGTAGTACGGCTGACTAGTCGGATTTATAGACTGGTCGGCCAGACCTGTGGGGGGTTCTACGCCCTATAAACAGGGGGGGCATGGAGGTCCAGTAGCAATCTATCAGCAGATCTCCAGAGAAAAGCAAGGATTGCACACAAAGGAGCAGCATAGCCCTGCCCTGGACTTTTGGAGGACACTGAAGGCCATTGTTGGGTCAAGCATATAAAGGAAGGTGAACAGCAGTAGGACAGCAGCTGAAGCTCTCTGTTTGGTGCAAGGTGGAGTAGCAGCAAGGCACACTTAGAGCATGGTATTTTGTATATGGGTGTGTCCCTTTTGGGAGCGTAACAGGTGGTCTCAGGGAGACGGCAGATCCGAGGACCAGAGTGAGACACAGCAGACCCGCCAGTGGCTTGAGGCACATATCAGACTCGGGGACCGTCCCTCCATGCTTTCCAGCTCAGTGGAACAGTGACAGTGGCACTTGTTTATCGCAGGGCCATAGCCAGGAGACCACAGCAGACCACACACAGCAACATTTGTCAGCATCCCATCACTGACTCTATGCCACCACAGCCTCTTGCATTGCTGCCCCCCCCCCCGCTCTTCAGGCTTGACTTCCAGGTGACCATCGCTGTGTCGCCGGGCTTAGAGGCTCTACCCCTTCAGCTCGTTGTATCAGGTTCTTTCAGTCTCATAGACCGTTCACTCTTTCATAGAGTATGCCTCTCGAGCAAGGATTGTGTAGTTTGTATTGGTCTTAGGTCTATGGAAGGTGATAACAAGAGGGACCTGAACCCCCAGGATGGACGACAGGCAGTAAAAACTTCCAAGTCTAGATGAGGCGGAAGAGTGGGAGAAAAAGGATGCTGAGGCCCTGCCTTTGAGCATTGGAATGACGGCAGATCTGGTAATCCTGCACCTTGAATTGGCGAATACTGCAAAAAAAGCATTGGACAATGTATATGATCAAGGAGAGTGGTGCCATGTACTGTTGATGCCACTTGGATGGTAACTGTGTTCCAAGACGGCTAACCTGCCGGTTCGAGGACTAAATATCAAGGACGCCTTCGGCTTGTTCCTGTGAGCTTCCCATGGGAGGTGATGGAGCATCTACGTCAACAAGTGGGTATAGGCCCATGGTGAGTTGGTGAGAGGAGTGGAAATTAGTAGTCACCTCCCCACCTGCGAGGCCCCAAATGAGGACAAAGGGGAGCAATGGTCAGGATCAGATACATGCCATATAAAAGCTGCCACAGGGGCAGATCTGAGAGAAGGCTGCCATGTGGGCAGCAATGTAGATGGCACATGGGCAGCATCTAAAGGCTCATACAGGGCTGTTGACAGGCGCAAAGTGGTGGGAAGAAGGGCCCACATTGAGGGCTAGCAGATGGGACCCAGAGTGGGCAGTATATAAGCCATGAATAAGAAGTCTGCTGGTCAGCTGATTGCAGGAGCAGGCTGCACCTACCTGGGCCGGTTGGCAGCACAGCAGGAGTCAGGCCAGTGGAAGACCACTTAGGAGTAGAGCTGGCTGGTTGGGATTTATACAGTCTGGTCGGCCAGTCTGTGGGTCTGGTCAGCCAGATCTGTGAGGGCTTCCAAGCCCTATAAATAGGAGTCTACTGCATTTGCAGCCATGTACTCAGCCTCAGAGCAATAGTATTTTGCTTATTGCTCCCCATGAGATACTGTCATTGCTGGTTTGCAAATGCAAGCTGCGTGTTTAGCAGGTTCCTCTAATCATATATCATCTATCCTGACCACAAGAGAGGCAATTCTTTGAAGCTTGGGAGTTCTCTTTTACCGTGGTCCCACCATGTCTTGATACGCCCCTTTTATCTCAAAATGTAGGGCAAGTCATGTGCATGAATCTTCCCAAGACCTACTACTGAAGACAGAGGACTTTCTGATGCACCCTTTTGAACCTGCTCATCTGTCAGCTACACTGGAAAATTTAGGTAGCTTTTAATCAAAGAAAGCTTCTGCTAGAACAGCATGCGAAATGTTGCATCGCTGTTCATCCTGTGCCCTCTTTTTTTTTCGATTGCATTCCCGTGAATATTCGGATTGAAGCAGAACTTTCTCGAAGCGAATTACGCATCTTGTTCTTGTAACACAGTCACGATCTATTTAGATGCCCTTTTACATCTCTTTGTCGGCAAGTTCTGCACATCTGCTCAATGGACGCTTCAAATTCCATTTCATTTCGTGCCGCTTATCGAGAGAGAGAGAAAGAGATTTCGTTTTCTAGATGAGAATCAAATGTGGAGATACTGTAGTCATTAATGCTCCCTATCCACCCCCAAGAGAAGTGTCTTCTCGATTCTAGAAAATTTGGACAATCCCTTGGAAAAAAGTACCTCACGGCACTTTCTCAGTTCCGAGATGAGACACAGCAAATTAAACTAGCATCTGTGTCACTTTATATGACTCGGAGTTCGGAAAGCATCTATTCGTTCTGCAATGTTGGATTCCGGACCTGAAACCTTCCTGTAAATCCTGTTTTGCCTCAAATTGATCGCAATGGTGCTTGTGATCATGGAATTCGTAGGGGATAGTCCGCTACTGTTCGGTGACAAAAGAGACCGTTATAGAGAGTGTAAACAGCAATTTGTTGAAGTTAAGACCAACCTAAGAAAGAAAGGTCGATGCTATCATCGTCAATCGACAAGGGATTCTCGCTTAGAACTCGGTCCAGACGCTCAGCAACAGAGGGAGGCACTCGAAGGACGAAATGCTCCTCCATCTCCAACACCAACGAAGTTCGAACTGGTTTAAGTCCCCAGGCTATTTATAGGCCCCCAAGCGAGAGACAACAGGGGCGTCTGCTGAGCTGGATCGGCCACGCCCCTGTATTGTAATACCTCCGACATTTGCTCCCACATGTGCTATCACATAGATCGCGCACATGTGCGCCAAAGATTGCATATCCGTTACGAATGTTGCCTATCCGATGGTGTCGGATTCACGGGCACATGGTTGCCGGAACTTATCGGAGTCATGGGCACATGATCAGATCATCGTACTACAGGGTTTAATGGTCACGTGGTAGCTCTCCATCGGTTATCCATTTCTTGCCCGTCGTTGCATGCCTCCAATATGCTGGGTCAGGCAAGGATACCCCTTCTGGTATCCTTCCACTACGCTTTCTGAAGGATAGATATCTAAATCAGATTATCTTCCCAAGGTGAGAGTTGAGAGAATTTGAACTCTTAGCTTTGAAGGTGGCAACAAAGTAGTAGTGAGAATTTGAACTCTTCTACTCTTAGCTTTGAAGGTTGCATCAAATTAGAAGTTTCGAAGCATCTTCCGGTATCAAAAACATATTTTTGGCCTGCCCCCAATGGGGTAGGGCTTAGTAATCGTTTGGGCTTGAAAGAGAAAAATCGAGTATTTACTTAATTTTCATATTTGATTTTTTTTATTGGTCAGTTTGGATGGTGTCTTTTGCTTTAGCAATTGGTGTTCCTTTACAGCGGAATTCATGTTGGCGCGCACTGTGGGTGTGTCCTCCTTCAACGAAATAGATGGCTTGCTTTGTATATTGCGCAAAGGGGAATCTTTCATGAGCAAGGAAAGCATTTCACTCCATTTTCCCACTTGAGCATTTCGATTTGCATGACGAAAATATAGGAGTTTACAGCGAGATGCATGGAGGAGGTTTTAGTAAGTGGTAGGACGAGACCATTACATCTTGTATTTCATTCACGGATTTGCAGGATCTGGTGGCTTGACGAGTGGAGGCATTCTGCCCAACGGTTCCTACCACAAAATCAATTAACAACATCGCCAAGGCTCACGAAGGTGTATCTGTATTTAGGAGATTTGACAAGAAGGATTTCAAGTCCAAGGAGGGCCTTTGCGTGAATCAAACATTGTCTTGGTTTCATGTCTATATTCTCAGCTTCGGGTTGCAAAGGTTAGTTTTTCCAATTTGTAGCTCAAAGTAGTAGTTGAGCCAATCTCGTTCACTAGTTTGATTTTTGAGCTCGAGTTCCTTTCCCACTTCACCCACAATGGCTATAAGCTCAAACTTGCACCCAATTCATTCCTTATGGACTCGATCTGCTTCGTTTTGCACAAAATTTGTTTCTTCTGATTTCGATCTGCTTCGTTTTGCAAGTGGTGTGACTTCCATGGATGAGTTTCTCATAAAAAATTTACTGACAGTTTATAGGAACAAGCAAAACCACCAATACATCCTCTCCACTTTCACGTCCTCGCTCTATGTTGAGGGCCTATTCGCCTCTTTCTTTGCATCCGTCATCACCCAAAAATTTGGAAGAAAATCTTCCATGGTCTCCGGCTAGGTGAGCTTCCTCGTGGTGCAGCTCTCAAAGGTCCTGCCAAGGACATCGCCATGCTCGTCATTAGGGGCATCTTACCTGCAAATCAGGTGTTTCTTTCTCCATCTTTTCCCTTTCACTAGGGCGCAACAACTATCACCTTTTTTTTGCTTCCGCAGGCTGTCCCCATTTAGTGGTAGTTATGCAACATTCGATTTGCAAACATTTGAATGAGGATAATGGAGAGTCAGTGGTAATCCCACTAGAGTGCCTATCGAGCATTGCTGGTTCAAAATAAAGTCGAGTTTATATTAACCTCTTTTGTTCCTTTTGAGATTCTCTTGATGATGCACTTTGTTAAACTTGCACTCAAAGTAAGGTGAGGTCAATTAGCTTGCAAAATCCTATTTTGTGACTTTTACAATGCTAGTAGGTGAGTGGTGCATTATCATTTCCAAACTTTTTATCCTTCTTAAATGAATAGAATTACAATCAACATCCACTACCAGAGCAAAAGACATGGACTGAAACTAAGAGTTCAAGTTTGAGCTCCATAATTACATCCCATGGTCAAATGGAATGCCCATAACAATCAAAAGTAGCAATGCAATAAGGAATAGCATCAAGTTCCAATCGTTGATGCAGCTACATTATTTAAAAGAACCTCAAGTAAAACGTGTTGACTTGTAAAAGAAAGATGTGATTGTATTGAACATTTAAGGATGGAAAAATATAGGTATGAAACTAGCATACTAATATTCCTAATGAGACATAAAAAAAGAATCTCATGAGTATAAGTTGACACCATAGGATTTGCTATGATGAACAAGTCATGGTTGGCTGATGGACATTTTAATACTAGTGGAAAGCAATGTGCAAGCTTCTCACATACAAAGGCTAGCAATGGGATTTGGGAGTTTGGAAAATAGCATTTTCTAAAAGAAATCTTGCCTTTTATATAAAACTAATGTAAATACAAACATATTTTCTTTTTATATGAAACTAATGTAAATACAAATATGAAACTAATGTAAATAGAAATATATTTGCTTGCAGCCTTATGTACTTGTAACAAGGTTGCATTGTTATGAACATCAATGTGTGACTTATCTTACTAAATGTATTTCTCCATTGCTAAGGATGGGCAAGAACAATCATTATACTTCTCTTTTCTTGAGCCTATTAATTTGTTTTATTGTATAAATTTCCTTCATTGGTCCTTCATCTTTAAATCATAATGGCTTTGTATTGTAGATGTTTATCCTTCTAGCCCATCCTTTATCAATCTTACAAACACTCTACCAAAGTTGAAGGTTCTTATAGTTTTATAAGAGAACATTGATTTTAATTTTTTATTATAGGAGCATCTTCGCCACATTCATGTGTCCATAATTTGCTATAAACAAAAGGGAGATGTATTTGAGATTGGTTTGGAGGTCATAACAAAGATGCATGCAGACTCTAATATCATTTCAAGTCCAAATACGCAATGAAAAGTGTTAATTAATTCCAAAATCGTTTAATATATCAAAAGCGAAGTGATTTGAGTAGAGGCTTACCACATCAACATATGGGAATGGAATGAGAATTTGACACCTAAGTTTCTTGAGGGAAAGAGGCATATGGATGAAATGCCATGATATTTGAAAGAGAATTTTTGGGTTAAAACTTGAGCAGTTATCAAATTGAGCATTATGAAAAAGAGAAGGGCGAGTTGAGGCAAAATCACACATATTCATCTCCTACATAATGTATAGATCTCTTCGATGCACAAAAATACATATCAACCATCCAAGAGGAGGGTAGGTGCAAAAGAGGAGAGCTCATGCGAGGTATTCATAATTTTGGGCTCAATGTAGGATGAGTTTATTGTTGAGTATTCATCTCAACATCATATTCATATTGTACATAGCACTAATACAAAATAATGCCAAAATGGTAAAAGGGATGGAAACTAAAGAGGTTTTTATATATTCATACTTTTCAACCAATATAATGTGCCATTTATGATTTTATCTCTAGTTACACCCTCTCTTCTCATCTCTTCTCTTTGCCTCTCCCTCTTCATCTTTGTTCATGGTATCAGAGCATCCTTGGCTTTTGTTGAGGCATTGTGATCCCTTATGAGAGTGTAAGGCTCATTGTGTTCCTTGTGATTGACAGTGAGAAATTTGTGAGTCAAATTTTAGTGTTCATTTTCTTCTTGAGAGAAAGAGACATTGTAGCTCCTATTCTCTATTTTGAGAGATTAATTTCATTTTCCTTCTAAGTTGTCTTAACCTTCATGTGTGTGATTGAGAGTGAGAGAGCTGGAGTTATTTTTTTATGTTCATTTTGTTTCTTGAGAGAAAGGGAGATTGTAGCTCCTTTTTTTTGAGAGAGAGATAGAGAGATTAATTTCATTTTCCGTGTGAGTTTTCTTCTTCATGTTAGAGAGAAAAGAAAGAAAGAAATATATGTTAATGTTAGTGGAAGGCCTCGCGGTCCTATGGGACAAAGTAAAGAGAACACCAAAAGGGAAAAAACTCATACAAGCCACAAAGGGCTGGAGCAAGGGCATGCTAAGGCCCTTGTTGAGTACTATGCTGAAGTAAAGAGCTCAATAGCTCAAGCAAAATCAAATACAAAACATGCCGTATCATATCATATCATGTCATGTCATATCATGTGCTATCTGAAGTAGGAAGATGGCTGGGACAAGGACAAGATCTCAATTCAAAACCCAGCACTATGGTGGCTCGTCTATGAGCAGCAAAGATGTCTCATATCTACATCTGTCTGGCTTTCTCACGATCTTTGAACCTATTGAGCTATGTTCAGAGTGACCCCTCGTCTCCATCTCCCTTAAGGAAAGTTGTGATAGGTCGGCGAGTGCGCTCTGGTTGCTCTCCGTGCCATGGGTAGCCTCTACAATCCTCTCTCAACAATCCATAATGCTCGCATATTAGCGAGCTCCTCCTCCTCCAGCCCATTGTGTCCTAGAGCTAATCAAATGCATAGAAATCTGTGACATATCGTGTCTGGACAGTCTTTGTATCTTGTGGTTTGGTCCCCTCCTGCTGCTCCTTGATTTGTCATAGCAAGGTCTCCCTGTGGCGGTGCATCTCAAGTAGATAGAGCCCAATCTAGACCTGGTCATGGAAGTAGAACAATCGTGATAGTGGGCCGAACCCACTCAAGTAGATAGAGCCCTAAACCTGGTCATGGAAGTAGAACAATCGCAACAGTGGGCCAACCATCTTGATAAAGACAGTGGTATCGTCCCTAAATCTCGGGGCAGCAGGCACAGAGAAAGTGCTCCTCTTTCTCAATCTCTCCTAGTGTGCATAACATGTAGATCTGCTGCTCTCTGGGTATATGTGTTGCTCTCCCTATTTCAATCCTCAGCTAATGGCATGAAACCTGCATCTGCCCAATGGTTATCCTCAGTGCGTGTGAGACTCCCCTATCCTCGAGATACTGGGGTCTGCTGATGAATCCCTCCTCCGAGACTCTCATGAAATGGTCGCGGTAGAACTGGGTCTTAGTGGGGAGCTCTTGATCTCCCCCCCAAGCCCAAGATGTGTGGAGGAGGAGGAGACCTAACCATATGATATGGTTAATATCATCTCGTAAAATCGACTCAAGGGGTGCATCCATACTATATTGAAACGGAGGTCCATCCGTGTCTAGCAAACCATGTAGCCATACGTGCATACCATGTGTTCGCCCCGCTCTCAGCTAGATGTAACCTACCTTATCTTACTATATATTCTCTCTACTACTATCCTTCTACAACTTACAAACAACTCTACAATGACAGTTAGCAAAAAGTATTAAAAATATCAACACTTGAACACAAGTAGCTATGACTCAAAGCTACAATGAAAAAGTAACGAAGGTACCTAAGTAGTCGATTCAACCCAAAAAAAACTACTCAATTAGAAAGCAACTACAAATGCTAGTAGCCAAGCACAATGTCAAAGCTCAAAGATGACTATATCACCGATGGCAAATGTAGTCTACCATAAGGTGCAAAATGACAAGACACAAGCGGAGACAAACTACAGCATGATACAAAAACAAGGCAATAGCAAAGAAACTATAGATGTGGATAACAATAAAGATCCAATGCTTCAAGACACAGTCAACAACCCAAAAAAAACTACTCAATTAGAAAGCAACTACAAATGCTAGTAGCGGGGCACAATGTCAAAGCTCAAAGATGAATACATCACCGATGGCAAACGTAGTCTACCATAAGGTGCAAAATCACAAGACACAAGCAGATAACAACTACAGCATGATGCAAAAACAAGGCAATAGCAAAGCAACTATAGATGTGGATGACCATAGAGGTCCAATGCTTCAAGACATAGTCAACGGCTACAATGATATGCAATTAAGCTACACCTTAGACTATAGAAAAGGACATAAGCAAGCATCGCACAAATAGAGCATGATAGTGCAAGATGGTCTGATGATGTGACATAGATATAGTAGGTACAAAAAACTCAAAGCGCAAGATAGAAAAGACATGTACAACATTCAACAATAGACATATGTAGCAGGCACGACCCCCTCACAACCCACGACCAAGCAACATCTACTACTGGAGATGCAAGTTATATAAGTGCGACACCAAACAACATACAAATCATGAAAGAAAATGCAATGTGAACTAACTATGATGGTCATAGATTGCAGGCAACAAGGACGATGGGTCTCCTTCGTAGAACGTCCACAACTTTAGGTAAGCAACATGGCAGTCAACCACATGGCAGATAGGGTCATCATAGTTTTGACACA
Organism: Dipteris shenzhenensis; assembly: GCF_047967505.1. Taxonomy (NCBI): domain Eukaryota; kingdom Viridiplantae; phylum Streptophyta; class Polypodiopsida; order Gleicheniales; family Dipteridaceae; genus Dipteris; species Dipteris shenzhenensis. Next base: position 22,546,681 of record NC_141598.1, on the reverse strand, counting down.
TGGCATAGTAGATCCACCACCTAGCAATAAGGCTAGTTCATCTAAATAGCCATGTGGCACCACTGCCACATCATTTGGGCACATGGTAGATTGCTAGGTCATCAATCCATGTGGCAATAATGCCACCTCAACATTGTCATGTGGCAACAACATATAATGCCACCTCGATAGTCAACATGTCATATAGTGCCACCTAAACATACACCTCTTGCTAAGCACACTTTGCATAGTGCATGTGCACCCACTTGCCACATCATCATTTGTGCTTCATGGGAACACCTCCACATTTTGCATATGTACCCACTTGGCACATTATCATTTGTTCTTCACAGGGACACCTTTCACATCTCTTCATAAGAAAAAACCTTGTCTTTCTTGTCTTTATGGTCCAATAATGGACCGTGACTAAACATCGCTACATTTACACTCTACACCTCACTTGCATTAACTTTTTTATATTTACTCATTAAAAGGAGGTGAAAAACCTCGTTCTACTGAACAAAACTAAAGAAAAGGGTAGTGTACTAATTTGTACTATGTATTGAGAACTAGAAATTCTTTTGGAATGCTGATGTAACTGGTTAAGCATGGAATTGTTCATATGAATATATATATTTGGTTGTTCTTCTATTGTAGAAACCATTATTGAGCTCCTAGGAATCTTTTTGAGAAGGTTTTGTGGTTCAACATGGATGACAATTGTGCATAGGCTACGAAGCCTCGCTTCCCTTTATAAACTAACCATTGGTTGTTTATATTGGATGGTGGCACGTGAGCCAGTGCACTTTTCTACAAGGTTTTTAAAAAAATGCCCAGGGATGCTTTGGTGGAATCGAAAAAGTGATTGAAGCACTTTACTTGAAGGAATTGATCCTGGTGCTACTCTCGAGTAATGGGGTGACCCACCCTAGTTTAGCACATAGGCCTTGGGACTATTTTTTTGGACTAGATCTTGAAGCTATGAGAATAATGGATTCTGGTTCTATGTTGTTTTTAAGTTTAGGACTCATTTTACATAGCAAGAAAGCTCTCAAACAAAAGTTATGTAGTATCCCTACACGTTTGAAGGTTTTGGTGTTGACCAATAACATTTTAAAGGGTTTTTGAAGAAATGACCTAACTATCCCTTGCAACCTTTCAATGATTATGCAATATTATTAAAAAAGAGAGTTCTTTCGTACTACAGTCGTAATACTTGCTTGGGAAAAGCAAAATTGTAATTGTAATCTTGAACCAACTTATAGGATTGCTAGTGTTAAAGGGAAACCAACACCCTTTCTAACAAATTTTAAAATGCTAACATATAGTGATATAGAACTACAGAATTGCAGAAGAATGATGAACAAATACAATATTGAGACTCAAAACTTGTGAGATTTCATTAATAAGGACCACAAGACTCTAAAAAACAAAGAGAGATATAATCTCATAGACAAGAAGATACATGATTGTATTCAAATCTATCTAAGAGTGGACATATGTCTCAATATATAGTTAATTCTTGCAATGTTGTTCTTGGCCCTATTTTCCTTTCGATAGTTTTTTACTCTAACTTTACATATTTTGGAATATTCAAATTTAATGAAGATGTAATTTAGAATAGCAATGCCTTATTGAAACTCAACATGCACACACATACACATCCTTGATTGCACTTTATTCAAATGAACGCATAGTGTTAATAACTCCCTACTTCAATTTTGTTACCCATCCTTGATTTTAATGAAGATGTAATTTAGGCATAGGACTAATAGCAATGCCTTATTGAAACTCAACATGCACACATATACACATGCTTGATTTCACTTTATTCAAATGAACTCATAGGATTACCAACACCCCTACCTTGATTTTGTTACCCATCCTTGGGTAATAGGTGTGATTTACTAATGGAGTTTTTTGGCAGCATGGCTTACCCATGATGTCATTTGAGCCTATCAATCTTTGTGATGTTTGCATGATGGGGACCCTATTCCATCAAGGATGTTGGCACTAAAGAACTAAAGGTTGCCTAGATTGACTAATTGCTAGGTCCCCGATGTTGAAATCTTCTTTCAACTACTTTAAGTCTGCTATTGTATTTTGTCTTCCTCGTATTTTTGATATTTTTATGTTGATATGCTCTATAGAAGCTCTGCTTACAAGCTAATCCAAATTTGAAATATATTTCACTATTTGTTGACCCAGTCGTTGTACATGGGTCTCTCAAATATTAGCTCCTTTACTTTCTTACATTTAGTGACCTTTGTTGGTCTTCGCTTCCATTTATCCTTCTATTTTATTTGTAATCACAAAGATAGCAATTATTTTTTAATCTAATTAGCATTTGATAAAATTGTTCGTGTGCTTCATGAGAATGGATACTTTTTGGACCTTTCCCAGTTATCAAAGCTCTCTTGTGAAAGAAAGCAACAACAATAATGTAGTGAAAGAGGGGGAGCTTGAGCTCTACAATTGCACAAGTATATGCAGAAGAGAGGAATTCTTTATTCAAAAAAGAAGTGGAGGCATGTGCAGCTCTTCCAACTGCTCAACAACAGCTCCTCGACACAAGTAATTGCTTTGCTATACACCGAACAATGGTGAATGACTAGCTATAGCATTAGATGGTTCTATAGCTATGATAGCTCCATTGTCATTATTAATGCTCAACGTTCATATTGCTAACATGCAGGTGCTTTGTCCTTCCCTTCCTCAAGACTCATGTAGCTATAACTTCCTTGATGCCTCCCTGCTTTGCTCTACCTTATGTCACAATCCTGTAGCACTGTCTTTTGGTGCATGCAAGTTCCTTTACCTCCCTACTTTCTAGCTATGTTAGTGCTTCTTTCTCAGTTACCATTAGGGTTCGATGTTCTCTTCCCTCTCTTGAAACATTAACGCACTTATAATTATGTCAATTTGCGTGTTCTTTCCTGCTAGTGTCGTGACCCATCATGAATGCATCTTAGTTTGAAAGAATGTATTTACATGCATCAATAGTAGGTGCATGTTGAAACACTAATCCCCTTTTTGACACACGGAGTCAGGACAATGTATTGTGTAGAAGTCACATTCCCTGGCGACATCTGCTTGCTTATGGTATTGAAGTTGTTCGATTGTTTTCGTTCTTGATTTATACTTACGTTGCCAGTACACTATCAGGCAACATTATCATGTTTAAGCTACATATCTTTATCTTACACTTCGTCTATACCTTATGGGATATTCACTCCCCCTCCTTGGCTTCTCTATGAGGACTCTTCATTGGGTTCGTCTCCTCTACTTGGTACGTTGCTAAGCTTCTACTTTCAATTTGTGCCTCAAGAATGTCGCTTACACATTGATTGTGTTAAGGTTCCACTACCTCTTCGTCTATTTCTCCCCCTTACTCATTTTCGCCCACCTGGTTGGTGCCCTGCTCCTCATGATTAAGACCTCTTCCTACTTACGTCTCACTTCATCTTTTGTCTTACATGTTCACTGAGTAGGCTTTGGTTATCTCATTCCCCTCCCCTTGTTCCTACTACTCCTTGGAGTTCTTTCCTTTCTAATTGGCCATCTTCTTCACTAGTTGTTATTTGCCGTCAGTGGTGTGCCATCCTCTCCTCTTTCCTTTGGAGTCTCTGGTAGCATTAGGGCTCACTTAGTCAAATGTTTTCTTTTAAACCTTTGTCTACGGTGAAGCATATAATTGCTTCACTCTACATACATGCAGCATTGTTCGTTTCTTGTTTCCTACGTAGTCACTTTATATAGAGTTTATATATATATATATATATATGTATGTATTGTATATATATGTAGATATATGTATATATATATGTAGATATATGTATATATACATATATATACATATGTAGATATATGTATATATACATATATATACATATATATATATACATATATATACATATATATACATATATATATATACATATATATATATATATATATATATATACATATATATATATATATATATATATATATATACCTATACATACATACATACATACATACATATATATATATTCTTAGTGGTTTACCTGCGGGCTCCCTTCTGGGTAACTTTCAGTGTTACCATGTTTTTAGTTGTTATTTGTTAACCTTTATAACTTTAATTTTTTAATATATTTATCCACTTTTATATGAGGGTTGATGGTTTTAAAGTTAATTTTGTTTGGACTTTGTCATTTCATCTTGTATGTTTTCTCATTTTTTAAGTAAGTTTTTTCTCTATGTTCATTCATTGTTCTCTCATTGTTCTTTACTCTCCCTCCTCTCTTTATTGATCTTATCTCCACTTTTTTTCACTTATGTTTTTAAAGTTATATATATCTATGTATGTATGTATGTGTGTGTGTGTGTGTGTGTGTGCACGCGCACGTGCGCGTGAGTGTGTGTGTGTGTCTATTCTTCACTTGGTGTTAGCTTTGTGTCTTTTACTTTTCCAGAAACTAGACACTCAAAATTAAAAGGAAAAAATATATTTTTGCTTTCTCCTTTTTTCCTTAATTTTTAAAAACCCTCTCCATGTTTCCTTAAATTTTCTTATTAATCCTTTGGGGTGATTTGTAATTCCTAAAAGTTTTAGCCTTTAGTGGTGTCTTAAATAAAAATTTCCATAATTTTTTCCCTTTTAATTTGGACTTCATTGTTAGATTGTATAAGGTTCAAATGCTTGTCTTATTGGCTTATTTCCCTTTCTAAAACATTCCTTTCTTTTTATTTCATTCAATTGGTCTAACTTACTTCAAACCATTTTCTTCCTAGGGACGTGGATTACCCCTTGCATTAAATAATTAAGTTATTTTGTAATCCTTAATTGCCAGTCATGGGTGTGGTACTACAACCCAGCTTTAATTCAATTAATTTGTTTAGCCCTTAACTTCTCTAATGCCTCTTTCTACTTCAATATAGTTTTTCCATTCTTTCAATAGCCCCCTTGTTTAAAAATATTAACAAATTTCAATTATGGATGTGGATGACCCCCTCAGTAAATCACTTATTCTCAATCATTTACTCACCACTCATCTACTATGTATTAAAAATCTAAAAGAAGGTGTGGATGACCCCCTTTCTTGCTTCCTTTTAAGTTTTTTATGGGTGCGGATTACCCCCCATCTTTAATTCCAAAAATATTTTTTCCTTAAATAAGGGATGTGGAGTACCCCCCTATATTAAGTAAAAAATTGTTTTGGGTGTGGCCTACCCCTCATACAAAATTTCCTTAAACAAATTCTACCTTAGAATCTACAGGGAAGTCTTTGTTTCTTGGTAAAGCTATAACAAGCCAAGGAGCACATGCATTACTTGTCTTCCCAAATTAAGCTATATTGTTCCAACATATGGTTTTTTTAATGGTGACACGTAAGTGGACCCTGACAGTTGACCCTGTGGCAACAAGGGCCAGAAGTGCAGTCTAGAGCAACAACGATGAGATCATTGTGTGTGTAGAGTAGTGGCAAAGCTCCGCTTGTAATATCTTGAGCCTAAAAGATGATATGATGAATCTTAAAGGATGAGGAGAGCCAAAATCCTCTCTAGAAAACATTCAATCATACTTGCAAAATCAGGATCTAGAGAGAGAAATACTAAATCTAGAGAGAGAAAGATAAAGCCTACACTTTTGCCAGTCCCCCACTTTGTGAAGAGACCCAAAAGGTCCCTCCACTTTATGTAGAGACCCAAAAGGTCCCCCCACTTTGTGGAGGGACTCTTGTCCAAGGTCTCCTGCAAAAGAGGTCCAACTCCTCACTCCCCCCCCTTGAGATTGCCTCAGCCATCGCAAGCGGTTGGTGCCATGCACCATGCAGGCATCGCGAGCCATCGCAACTCTCAAAAATCGCCACTGCTTCTCGAAAACCACATCATCGCTTCTCGAAAATTGCACTGGCACCCAAAAATCATGCGACCTCCTCCCTAGATCACTGTGCCTTTTTTGTAATTTGTGCAGCCTCTAAAGAGAGAAGAGAAAGAGAGAGAGAGAGAGAGAAAGAGAGAGAGAGAGAGAGAGAGAGAGAGAGAGAGAGAGAGAGAGAGAGAGAGGGGGAGGGAGGGAGGGATTAGGGTAGGACTAACTAACCCTTAGGTTAGTCAAACTAACCATAGTACATTAGGTTAGGTTAGGGCTCAGAGAGAGAGAGAGAGAGAGAGAGAGAGAGAGAGAGAGAGAGAGAGATTAGGGTAGGACTAACTAACCCTTAAGTTAGGGCTGAGAGAGAGAGAGAGAGAGAGAGAGAGAGATTAGGGTAGGACTAACTAACCTTAGGTTAGTCAAACTAATTGTAGTACATTTGGTTAGGTTAGGGCTCCCAACCAAAAAAACAAAAAAAAAAAGAGAAAGGGAGGGATCTAACTCATAGGTAGTTAGTGGGCGTTAGGTTAGTTTAGGTTAACCAATCCTCCCAACAAAAAAAAAAAGAGCGAGAGAGAGAAAGAGGGCCTTTATCGAAAAAATTTATCTATGTTTGCCCCTTCTTCAAGGGCTCGTATCTTGGCCGTTTGTAGGCCAAATCGCACCTAGTTTAAATCCAAATTTCATGCACGTAAAGATCTATATCAAAAGAAAAATTTCACATCATTTTTGCATCATTTTGGGTCTCGCTAGTTGCCACTACATAGGCATTGATTTCAACCAATTGATTGCATATTTTTTGCCTTTTTTGGGCTACAAAGGTTGAAATCAATGGCGGATTTCATAGTCAGATGAACTCACTTGAAAGATACAATTAAGCATTGTGTATGCACCTTATATCTGGCCTAAGACTAGTACCTACATACTTTCACAAACTTTCTTCTGCCCTTGACGCCCTCCAAGAATTCAACCTCTCACCATCGACAAGCAGCATGGAGGACCTAAGCATTTGCATCCTGAAGATTACTTCGATCAATGACACAACCACAACAACAACCAAAATGGAAGAAGAAACTTTGGCAAATTAGAAATGCCAAAGTACAATGGACAAGGAAATCCTATCAGATTTCTTCAATTCTTTGATGCAGCATGTTGTGCTAGAGGTGATCAATCAAAATGAAACCAAATCCGCTTGGTTTTTGATGGTCCTAATCGACGAGGCCTCGAAATGGTACCTCAACCTTCTCATAGAACAAAGAGCCATATGGGCACTGCTATCCCAGTAGTTCAGGAGAAGGTTCCAAATAGAAAGGCTACAAGATTACCCCACACTTTAATTGGGAAATATGGAAATGTGCAAGAAAGAAAAGGTCAGAAATATGGAAATATGGAAATGCACAAGAAAGAAAAGGTCAGTACATACTTAGGAAGAATGAAAATCCCTGTCCAAATGATAAGTACCTCATAGAATGGTTCATCTTTGGACTGAAAAAATCAATTCGCAAGGACATGAAAAAGTTAGTAGCTATGCACATTTTTGCAATGCTCATGAAGTGGCAATTGACATTGAGGATGGCATGACCGATTCAATGATGAATATAAATCAATTCATTGTGAGCAAAAAACCTTCAAAGAAGGGAAGCACTTCCAACAACAATCGCGCCACCGAGGACAAAGTGGCAGCCATGGCCCTAAGAGTAAAAGATGAAATGATGCAGGTCATAGAACAAAAGTTGCACGTTTCTTAGCCACCACAGTACCCATGGAGAGAGAAAGTCTGATGCCCACACTTTATGGCCAACCACATGGCCAATAAGTACCCAATCCTAAGGAACAGACTCAACCCCCAAGGTTATGGTGTGCCACTTGCAATGTTAGAGGCCATGAGGTAAACACCTACTTCTACAATATGAGGGTTGCACAATCCCGACCCAATAGTACCAACAATAGGTGCCAATCCTAGTATATAGGTAGCCAACAGTAGGACCCAATGCACAAGTGCCATGGCTCAATCCCATTTTGGTGTGGACACAAGTGCCTCAACTGTTGAGAAATGCCAATCCTTTGTAGTACCCTCTAGCCACCAATCTTGCTCCAGTAGTTCCAGTGCAATAACTCCAACTTGAAGAGCTGAAACCACAATACAAGTATGAACATGAGTACCCAATGTACTACATGGAAGGTATAGAAGGACTCATTCATGTATATGCAAGTCAAGTAGGGTCAACCACATATCGAAAACCCATCAAGTGTTTTGGTCATGGGGAAAACTATGGCATTGTGGAATGCCCACATAAGGGTAACCTTGTTACATTTCAACCTATGTGCAGAGAGTGTGGAGTTGGGCATGCATGCATGGACTGACCACTAAGAGCAAAGCCTCAACCAAACAATGAAGTAAAACCTGATGTACCCCTGGGGATGATTAGTGTGGAAAGTCATAGTGTGGCTACATAAAATGTGGTATCTTAGCCATACTTGATCGTAACAAGGCAGCCAAAAGAAGCGGCACAAAAAAAACTCCTTTCCACTCAAAAAGCAAAGAGTCCTCTAGTAAAACAAGCCTCACCAAGCCCACAGCTCAGCCCAGCACATATACAGACAGTGCCACCTAAGAATCAAAGGAAGCATACCCCAATGCTGAAATTGAGGAAGCTCGTTATCAATCCTTGAAGCAATGGGTACAACATGAGCAAGAGAAATTTGAGGTAGACAAGATGGCAGCAGCAGAGGTTAGAGCACCCTCATCACCCAGCATTGACACAATGATTGATCCCAACACATTCCAAAGGGTAATGGAGCAACATGCAAAACATACCCAATTGGATGGTATTGCATTAGTCAGCTTGATAAGCTGCCCCATCATGATGCCAATTGGAGCCTTACTAGGAAATTGCCCTACAATGTGGGAGAGTTTCAAGGGATGGATAGAATCTTCACAATACTTCCCCCCATATGAAGAAGAAGATAAGGTTATTTCAATAAAATTCGGTGCTATGGATGACATAAAAAATGTAATGTAACCATCTCATTGGAGCAGAAAGCCTTTGGCCAATACCCTGCAATAGTGGACGATGGATCTAGTGTAAACATTTTAGCAAAATATCTTTATGAAGAATGGGGCCTACCTCCAATACAGAAGTCTATATTCAACATCCGCCTAGCCAACCACACTAAAATGAAGCCATTGGGCATTGTTGATAATGTGCCAACAAAAATTGCTTCATTCTAGATTATACACCATTACAGTCAGTAATTGCAACAATGGTGATAGTTATTTGGTACCATGGCATCATATGAGCAAGAAAGAGAAATGGAAAGACAGATGCTCTCATCCCTCCAAACCAAATTGCAAAGTGCTGAGACTAAAATTTATAAGCTTAAGGAAAGAATGGCCAAGAAAATGCAGCAACAACTCCTTGTTCAAAATGCTCTAGCAGAAAGTAGGAAGGAGGCCTTACAAGCCACGGTTTTCCTCAAGAAAAACACCTACAACTATCTAATGCCTTGAGAAGAAACAAAGAGGTCCAGTTATACCTTTCCCATTTGCAAGTCACTTGTCATTATCTAAAGCAAGAAATGGTGCACTTAAATGAAAGCCTGCTACTTCAAGAGGATCATATCGATGCCATAATAGACATAAACAATGAGTTACATCATAGCCTTAAAGAACATAAACATAAAATTCAAGCACTAGAGAAGAAATGCATACCATTAAGGGAGATACTTGTGAATGCCAAAGCAGAACTGGATGCTCAAGAACAAGAGATACTCCAACTCCGCATGCTTAATGATCAATTGCCAGGGTAGCCAAAAGCAACTCAATAATTCAATAGTCTAAAGATTGCATACACCTCAACACTGGGTAAGTATTAAGAAAAGTGCATAGAGTTGCAAAATCAAAAGGCAATAATTTCCAAGTTGGAACTTCAACTACTAATTCAAGCCAACGATGATGCGGAGGGGTCAACACAAGATCTGTTGCTATAGGACATCACTACATTATACCAAGAGCTTGTTGCAGCCATCTAGAAAGAGGATCACCTTGAAGAAAAAATATGCATTCATTGGAAACACTCACAAATCAAGATGTTACATGCAGTATCTGGTATTGATTGGACTAGGCCCGTGAGCACAAAGACTTTCCGGGATCTATGCTAGTATATGGATGAAGATGAGAGAAATGTGTTTTGTGTCTCAGTGCATGCAAATCTCATATGGTTAAAGGATGATGCAATACTACTATATGAGTGCTTGATGGGAAGCCCCCCCTCTTTAGATAGTAGCCAACCTCCTACCCTTACTACAACAATCACAATCAACTTCCCTAGGATATAACTCCTAGAAAAATCATACATAAAGCTGACAATGCCTACCAGAATCGACAAAGATATGTGAGAGGAATATGTGGTCTACCTTCAATCTTATCTCCCTTATCTGGCCACTCTCTTTTCTAATCTTCTCACATCCCTACCTAACTCCAGTACCATCCTTTGGACCTTTATAGAAATGCATGCTCCCATGCCTCTCAACACTACCTCCTAATCCAAGAATCTAACTCCTATCATCTAGTAACACCTAACTTTTTTCCCCTTTTGAGCCCTGCAACCTCCTAAACCCTTGAACTCCCATGGAGGTGAGATCCTCCATCCATCATTGTGATCAAGCTTGCTTTCTCATCCACGCGTGCATGAGATCTACTTTCCACACTGTAGCCTACACCTCTCACTGGAATACGACTGAAGGACCTATGCTACACTTGTATACACCTATGCTACAACAAGCAGCAACACGACTGTAGGTGACCAACACCCTGCCCTTGGGAGAGACAGTGACAACATTGACCTTGGAGCTTGGACTACCTTGTACCAATTTCTACATATTGAATATGCAACCATATAATGAAATGTTTCTTGTCCACCTTTATCTGAGCTTTGTGTGTCATGTTGTTGAAAGGTTTCAAATTTTAAGCACTCTCTCTCTCTCTCTCTCTCTCTCTCTCACTTACGCTAGTGTTCACGTTATTGTTTGGCATTAATTCAAGCATCACGATAATGTTAGCTTAAAGACGAGTTAAGAATAATAGACAATGGATCCATATTAATATGATGAACTATAAGCCTTTTTAACAAGGCAATTATTGACACGATTTTGAGATGTTTTCATAAAAATATTTTGTGGCATGGGATGGTGGTATGAAACATGTTTGTGAGGACTAGTTATAACACATGGTCGAGGCGTTATGTGCATAGTTATGAGGAAATTAAAGGCTGATTGGAGATGAAATGACTCACTGATCAATAGTTTTGGAGAGAGTGCTATATAAGGAAACTCTCTTCCATGGAACCTATCAACCAAGTCACTTCAGCATTTTGCCTACTTATCATCACGTAACTGAGTTCATCAATCTTCCATTAACTAGCCTGGTAGGATAGCCTTATTGCCTCTCTATAATGTGCAATATACAATAGCATACTGCAAACAACTATGTGCAACTCGGGCCACAAGCTAGTAATCCTTAAGAATTCCTACCGTGGTGATGCAAACATGGCAAAAAAGGTACTCGTGCCTTCTGTGTAATGGTCACTCTTATAGTAATGGTAACGATTTTTGATTGCATGGTCTCTGGATAAAATGTACTGCTCAGTTGTTTTGTGCGATACATCCCATAGATTCCAAGAGTGAGCATCTTCATTATGAGCTTGTGTGCATAGAAACTCAGCCAACATGATTAAACTAGTCAAAACTCAGGAACAAGGGAAAGGCTATCAACATTCGGCAGTAATAGCTCATATGATGAAGCAAAAAAGCACAGTGAGAGTTGGCACTTGTGTAAAAAGCATCGTGTGAATGACACCACTCCATAAAAGGACTTTGCGGCAAAAGCCTCTTCCTTGAGGATGGTATTGCAGCTACTTTGAGCCTCCAATCTAGTGTTTTGTGCAACAAGTGCCACAACAATGACCCATGAACTTGAAGACTGGGCCTCAAAACCAAATCTAGTGTGCTATATGCTAGACCGCTATGCACACTACTGACGCATGATGGTATAATGCTCGTCAAGCACCTCAACTTGCAACGGCCATGATCCAGGCCCTTTATGCTACCTCGATATCTGCAACAGTCCCTGCTATGGCTCCCATGACCACAAGTCACCCCTACCACAGTCGACAATGGACCTCCAATAGTGGGCCCCTTGGGCAGATGATTTGTTATTATTGTAATGTGCTCGGTCACCATAAGACTGAGTGTAAGTTATTCAAACCTCATCAAGTGGAGAAGGAGAAGTTTCATGCCCAAATAACTGTGACTCCTCCTACAGCTTCCCAAATGAACACAGTGAATATTGTGTCTCTAGATGAGCCGACGGATGGAAAGTTTACTAACTATGTTGCGATGGTTAATGTTGTGAGAAGAGTGATGAAGATCTCACCAGGTCCTACATTACTAGATGATTATTTTATCAAGAAAGACAAAGAGCCAATCGATTGGTAGGCACAAGCAAAAGTTCACACCCTAGTATTGAAGTGAGGTCAAAGATATGCAATCTCTAGTTGGGACACGTTCCAACTATATACAAGTTTAAAAAATATCCCTCCTCACAGAAATAGATACTTCCCCAGGGAGTGTTGAGTGTGCCCATTGATGTGGCAGTCAACCCTAGTATAGGTGCTGATTTGGCCTCAAACGCCGATTTTAAATTATGGGAAGCATTGAGGGATGCAAAGATCAACATTTTAGTTCAGTAGAGCTGGTAAAGATTGTGCCAACCGTCCACTAGTGCTTATGCATGCAACTCCTCAATCCAACAGATCTAACTACACTAATCTTAAAGGAGGTCACTTTGGTAGCCACCACAGTTCCAACGGTGTGTGATGCAAGCCCAACTAGTGCTAGTCCGACTATTTCCATTGCCCAGCCTGACCTACTATTGAAGGGATCAAAAGGCTAGTGTATGACCAAAAATATAGTGTTGTAATTACAACAGTGCTGATGGGCCAAGCTATTCTAGGTGTGTTGCTTAATGGTGGCTCAAGCATGAACACTATGTTTGATGTTATGTGTTGGTGGCTCGGATTCTTTGGATGGGGACCAGCCCCAAATGCCACTTAAAGAATGGAGGATCAACGATGTGTACAACCAATGGGCCTTCTCTATGGAGTTATTATTAGAGTTGATGACCTCACATTTGTAATTGCCATCATAGTGCTATAAATGGGTATGTTAGTGGCTCTTACCCCATGCTCTTGGGTAGGCCATGGCTCTAGCAGGCATGTGTAAAAAAAGCATGGTACTCCATTCAGACCACTATCCAGAAGGGAAAAAGGAAGGTTAAGATGTTAGTAAAGGTAAAGTACCCTATTTAGATGTGCATACGGCCTCAATTTTTTTATTCAGCCTCAAGTTTTTGAAGGCATCAACATGATTTATGGGTTGCATGAAGATGAAGAAGACAAGTTCCTCTGGAATAACCCTGACCTCGTCAGCCTCTTCGAAGTGGATCTTATAGCCAATCTTGACAATTACCACTAATACCAAGGAATGACATAGCCCCTTGATGGAACAAAAGAATAGCTTGATTTTGACACTTCATGTGATGATACCATGGAAGATGATCCTACCATTCGAACACTTATATAGACAAAGCAAGCCTTTGAACATGAACTCCAAAACTCATGGCATGTCAAAGAAGATGACCTATTCGACTTGAACCTTGGTTTGAACTCCAACCCATGAATTGTTTGGGTTAGTTCTTGGCTTACGGTTGAATTCCAGTCTGACCTCTAGAGCCTTCTTGGCTCCTTTGTATACATTTTCACTTGGAGTTACATTGACATGAAGGGCATTGATCCCCAATTTTACCAACACTGGATTGTGCTCACGGATGGTTTGACAACACGGTATTGGATAAACCCAAATCATGGCCAAAAGGTGAAAGAAGAAATTGACAAGCTGTTGCAAGTATGCTTCATATATCCTATTGATCGAGCCACGTGGCTCTCCCCAATAGTCATCATTTCAAAGAAAAATAAAAACCCAATGTTGCCACGGTGACTAACCCTCCCCCATACCCTTCCTCAATGGGTTTAGTGGTTACAACCACGTACACATGGTTAGGGAAGAACAAGAGGAAACCATGTTCATTATCAAATGAGGGGTGTTTGCATCAAATGTGATGACTTCCTGTCTCAAGAATGCACCGGTGGCATTGCAATGCTTTGTACAAGAAATTTTTTATGAATACTTGATGTCCTTCATGCAAATTTTCTTGGATGACTTTAGTGTTTTTGGCACTTAGGTAGAGCACCTCCATCATCTTGAGCTGTGCCTCAACTATGTAGCTTGCCTATCACTCAATCCAACAAACACCATTGCAACACGTAGTGGCATGCACCTCAAGCACACCAATTTCTAAAGACGGAATTGCTCTTGATCTTCAAACAGATCTGCAAGGCTAAACGACCTACAATGGGTAAGCGATTGACCCAATTCTTGGGCCATGTTTGCTAGCATAGCTGGATGCTCTAGTACCTCATAGACGTAGTTGCACCCGCTCACATCCAAGTCAATATGAAGCCCTTTGTGTGGAACGAACGATGTGACCATGCATTCTAGTACCTGAAACTAATGCTTGCAAAATACTCTGATCGTTTAACCGCTAGATTGGAAGTTTCCCTTCCCCCTACTCATCGATGCCTCCAATACGGCCATTGATGTAGTATTGATGCAGCAAAAGACCAAAGGGTGCTACCAACCCCTCTACTATGCTAGTCAGAGATTGAGAAAAGCTACTGCACCACCAATAAAGAAGATCTTGGCATGCTTTACACTGTCAACAAATTCTAGCTTTATATGCTCGGAACCTTCCATGTGGACCATTCAATGCTCCTATACCTCATCAACAAGCCACACCTCACAAGTAAGGTAGCCCATTGGATGTTTTTGTTACAAGAATTTGACTTTTCTATTATGCATACTCCACAGGGTTTGCATGCGATCGCTGATTGTCTGTACGGATTGTGGAGAGCAAAGAACACCCTGATTTGTTTGTGGATTATTTTCCTAGTGCAAACTTATTCACGATTGTGACCATGGAACCTGAAGCCTCCATGGCGCCAAATAGAGCACCACCGGTGGTGTCAGATGTAGAGCAAATGCAAGAAGACATTCTAGCATTCATACCAATGTGGTATGATGATATGTTCCAGTTCATTGAAATCAAAATCCTCGATCGATACCTATCTCGTGATTCACAGTCCGGAGTCAAAATTTTGAATTATCACGAGATGCCTTTATGGCCTTCGCCTTGACAAAGTGCTTCATCGATATGTGCCATTGCATGAACAATTTGCAGTTCTACAGAAAGCACACCAAAAATTGGCTAGAGGATATTTTGTCAGCAAGACACTACAGGCCAAACGATCTTGCATGCCGGACTCTAGTGTCCTACAATTCTTGGCAATGCCATCGCCTTTGCGAAGCATTGTGATGCTTGCCATTGATTGGGCTAGCCAACCATTCCTAATCACATGCCACAAAACACAGTGCTCCCCCTTAAGCTCTTCCAAAAATGGGGTTTTGAGTTCATTGAGCGTTCAAGCTAGTCTAGAAACAAGTACATTATAGTCACAATAGTACTGCACTAACTGGGTTAAGGCATGTGCAATGAGGGACAAATTTAGTAGCTTCTATGACCAAGTTTGTCTATGAGCAGATTATGACTTGCTTTAGTTATCGGGTGGAGATCATCAGTGACCAAGGTGGCTACTTTGTGAACAACATCATGACTAAGCTTACCAAGCATCACATGATTATTCATAAGCTCCCCATGATATACTATGCTTAGGCCAATGGCCAAGTGGCTCATCCAAAAAATCTTGACAAAGGTGGTCAACGAGAACTGGAGTGACTGGGATCAAATGCTATAGTCTACCCTGTGAGCCTTTCATACCGCATACAAAGCCGCCACTGGCATCTCCCCCTCCAAAAATGGTTTATGGCATTGAGGTAGTGGTACACATGGAGTACCTAGTTCCGATCCTCCACATCACATTGTCTAAACAACTGAGGACCGACGGAGTCTTTTGCACAATAGATGGACCAACTCCACAAACTCGATAAAGATCAATTCATTGCATCCAATGGCTTTGATGTCGTGGATTGCCACTGGAAGAAGTGGGTATATCGACACGCCAAACTCCATATTTTCAAAGAAAAAGATGCAATGCTCATGCTCCCTGGTCCTGGCAAGGCCTTCACTTTTGTAAGTTGAAGCTCCAATGGGCTGGACTATACTGGATCGTTTATCGGTTCCATGATGGAACAATTTTATTGGGCACATTATAGGGCAACACATTCAAGAAGCCAGTTAATGGCTATCGGATTATGTCCTATTTTGGTTCCATGGTACTGGAGAACTCTTGGAAGTGATCACTCTGCCATGGAGAACAACCCCATCCATCTCAAGTCTGATAGCATCATTGCCCAACTCGATCAGGGCAATGTCGTTTGAGTGGCTAGTAGGTAATACCAGCTCATAGAGGACTGGGTCTCCCTCTGACTTCACTTGCCCAAGGACAGCCACAAGGCATTTTCCCTAGTGTTGCACTTTGGAAAGAAAACAACAAACGAGCATCTACTCAACCACCTCTTCTCCAAAACTAGCATCTCGTGTTACATTTTCTTCTTCGAGCTCGTGAGGCTACAAAACAAGACGGTGGACATCCACATCAACAACGGGTTGGTTCCTCCAAATAGAAGCAAACAAGCCCAAGGCTTGTTCCACTCCGTCCCTCAAGCAATTCCACAAAGAAATCAAGCACCTCCCCAAGAGTCTGGTACAACCGACCCTGATCAACTTGATCCCATTGTGGTGTTCTTCCTTGACATAGTGATGTTTCCCGCCACCATTTTGGCACCCCTGCCCATTGTGTGCCTTGCATTACAAATTCTATCCCTCTTCCCTCTTTGACCTTGGTGACTACCACGCTATCCCCTTAGTTGCCTCTATGCCTTTTTCACATATGTGCACTACTGCTACTGTGAGCACTATGTTCACTTCTCCCTTGCCTACTGAGCCGGCCCCACTCCCCATTGTCAATGACGTTGTGCCTCCACCTATTGTGGCCATTAGGCCCCCGCCTCAGACCCCATCTGGCCTAGGTAGCTCCATCATATTGAGAAACCATCTCAACATCATGTGTTAGATATGTGCGTAGCACTAACCCAATAGAGTGCTATAAAGTAAAGGGTTAGATGCCCTAACCCTAACCATAAAAGGGTTGGTATTCAAATAAATCTACTTTACAGTTAGTCATTTGTGGTGTGCTCTCTAGCTGTGCCCTCTCTCCTCATCTCCACTCTTCTCCTCTCCCCTCTTCACATTCTATCATGTTATCAGAGCAATCTTGCCTTCCGTTGAGGCATTACAATCCAGGTGAGAGAGTGTGATAGATTGAGAGATTGAGAGTTCTCTTGAGTGTTCTATGTGAAAGTCCACTTCCGGTGAGAGATCTTCATCCATCCATTGAGAGAATTCCATCCATTCTTTGTGAGAATTTTCATTCATCTCTTTCAAGAGTTCGTGAGAGATTTCTGTCAGTTCCTTCATTTCATTTGAGAGATTTTGTTTTAAGAAAGAGAGAGAAATATCCTAGTGTTTGAGAGTTCTTCTTCTATTCTTGGAGAGATCTATTCTTTAACTATAGCTCTTTTGAGAGGTATTGAGAGAGAATGAGAGAGACTTTAGTGTGTTTATTCTATTCACTCTTTCTCTCTTTGAGAGATTTCATATCCTAATTTACACACAATGGCACTCAACTCGCACCTACGACCTAAAGCAAAGGCTCGACTCAAGCGAGCAAGGCAACGAGCATGGGAAACTCAGCACTAAAAGACAACCTTCAACACATGCAACATGAAGTGGCATAGCAGCTAGGACGGACTCCAAAGCTCTCACAACAACTCAGCTAATCAGCTACGCTACCTACAAATTACGGCTGACATAAAGACCTTTAATTGCTCTGACACTCAAGCAACTTCATCAACTCTACAAAGTCCCAACCGACTTCACAAAGATCCAACACGGGCGACCAGTGCCCTTGACTCCAACCTCACACCAGGCTCCTTCAAGCGCCTCTATCTTCCTCAGTCGACTATCATGACGCTCACTGCCCCTACAACGAATTAGCAAAACAAGCATCTACAGCACAATGACCCGACAAAATGAGCACCTACAACCTAGCACTAGCTCAAGATCCCAATTCTAATCGGGCGAACAGATCTAGACCCATACCCTTGACGGACACTCACAAACTCAGTAGATGCTCACGACATAGGCGACAACCCAATCCGACCAATATCTATCTACTATACCTTCACCCCACATGTCTAACACTCCTTGCCTCTATCTTCATCAGTCGACTATCACTTGACTATCATGACGCTCATCGCCCCTACAACAAATTGGCAAAGCGAGCATCTACAACGCAATGACTCGGCAAAATAAGCATCTACGACCTAGCACTAGCTCAAGCTCCTGATTCCAATCGGATAGACAGCTCTAGACCCATGCCCTTAATAGACACTCATAGACTCATTAGATGCTCACGACACAGGCGGCAATCCGACCAGGCTAGCATCTATCTACTACACCTTCACCCCACACATTTGACGCTCCTATGTCGGCCAACCAACGACCATCAACGCCTCAATGCCTAGACGAGCTCCTATCATCTACAGCCGCACACAACGAGCGAGCACCAACCGAACCTCGATAGCACCATCTCCAAATGATAACACCTACAAATGAAGACTCACGCCTTCTGCTTCAATCGCTCACCGACGGAGGCCTCCAAAGCAATGAAATCTCATAGATTCCATTAGGGAATCTCAAGATTTTGGTTAGACTCATAGAATCTCCAATAGATTCTGAAGGATCATAAAGAGTCTAATAGATAGGGACCTCCATGCAAAAATCAACACATGGCACATGATCCTATCCTGTCGCATCATTGCCATGTCAGCAGGGCACCATGTTGCCATATCACTGCTTATCTGACCCATCATCATCTGAGTCATCATCCATGTCATCACACCACGTCATCAAGTGCCACATTAGCATTGACCAATCAATAGCCACATCATCTACCACATCATCACTGCCACATGGCATTGACCCTTAGCCGCTAAGCACAGCTACCTCTTCACAGGCACACTTGGTACCTTCCATGTGCACCTTAACTGACACCTCATCAGGGCTCCACTGGCACACCCCTGCATGTGACTCACCCTGCCACAGCATCAATGCACCCTTTTTTGCCCCTCCATCTAGATCAAGCCGTCTCTCTTGATCCAAGAAGAATTTGAGGATGCTCTAAAAACAAAAAACACTCATTTTTTAATGCTCTACACGCTCATCACATCATGCGCACATTTTGGCACAAGTTTCACACACTATTGGGTCTCGACGACAAATCCATGCACGCACATCAGCCTCTACATCGATGCATCTTACCCAGCACCTAAAACAAACAAAGAAAAGAAATTATTTGCTACTTTTTTCATCGCTCGACAGTTGGCCTAAATCTAGTTCAGAGTACATTAGATCATTCATAGCGGGAGAGAACTCCAAAGCAGCCAATCGAAGCCATGTCCAAAAATTCCTAAATAGTTTCTACTCGGATTCAGTCCCTTCGCTCACATGTGGTTTTACATCATCACATTTCTTGAAACCCGACGTTCCACAGTTCAATGAGCAGCCTTCAGAGTGTTCAGATGCATGTACCAATTGATCAGAGGACTGATTACACATGATTTGATTTTACACATGCCATCATTGTAAAGCCTATTTGGCTATTTTTTCGGCATAGTGCACATTATTCAAGCCTTGTAAAGCCTGTTGGCTATTCCCGACATCATTTGCCACAAGCCTTGTAACAAATTAGATTATATATTACATATTTATCTTCACCAATAGTTCAGATTGCACTTGATACAATCAGTGTATTGCAGTTGATTCAGACAATGATTTCACATACACTTTGAGTATATTTCTTGCACCATGTCTACCACTAGCAATCTCAATTTGAAGGCATCTACTAAGCTAGACAACTCCAATTATGACACATGGAAATACCAAATGGAGACAGTTCTTGTACTTCAAGATAAATGGGAGTATGTCGCTGGGTCTACACCTAGACCATTGGATGATCTAGCCAGCAGTAGCTCTACTCTACCTATTGCCACAACACCAATAGTGGGATCACAGCTGCACCACTAGTGTCCGCACCTGTAGTAACAAATCCTGCCATTGCCAAAGCACAAGCAGAATAGCACAAGCAGAATGGGACAAGAAAGATAAATATACATATCATTTGATCAAGCAAAATGTGTAAGATGTCATGGTAGGACAACTGAACACAGTAAAGACATCAAAAGAAGCATGGGATCCTGGGACGTCAACTCAATGTGTAATATGTTATTACTTTCGTTCAAAATCTAGGGTATGGGGGAACAAGGTCCATATATAATATGCATGGATTTTCTTTAAAAATTTCAAATATGCAAGGGAAAAATATAAAAATTTTATGTCCCCCCTCACACAAAATATAAGATATATACCTTGAAATATATACAAGATTTTAAAATTTATACATATTTTTCATAATATGTAAGACCCAAGGGGAGAGGGAGGTCTTTTGGATGAGGAGGGGTAAAGCAAAAAATACACTAAAATATGAATACCAATCTCCTTTCAAATCAAGACATATTTGAAGCTCTTTTAGTATAGAACACAACTATATTAATTTGAATAATTTCTAATCATGGCATATTGTTAAATTCATCTCATACTCAAGATTTTGATAAGTTTTCTTACTAAAAAGAGTTGGCACCCCAGACATGGGATATGTTCGCAACTCTCTATGAGTCTAAGAACACTTCAAGGATTCTCACACTGAGAAACCAAATCCACCAAAGTTTTCGCAACAGTGAAACCGATCATGCTTATGTACTCAAGATCAAGGATTACAACAATCAACTCGTAGTAGTAGGGGAGACCATGAATTCCGCAAAAATGGTTCAAGTCATTCTGAATGGACTAGGAGAGGAATACGAGAATCTAGTTCAGAGCATTGCCTTTCAATGACAAATTCCAACACTTGAAGAGCTATGATCAATGTTACTTGGTGAAGAACTTGAGACTCAAGCCATTCACACATGCAAAGGTCATTCCAATGATCAAGCATTTACAACTTCAAATGGAAGGAGAGGTAGAGGCAGAGATAGATAATTTCAACGAAGGGTCATTATCAATAACAAAGTCATCAATAAAGTTAGTATCAACATCATCCTCAACAGCATCAACATCAACAACCAAGAGAAAATCATTCCAACAGAGAAAGATTCCAAAAGGGAATGCATCCATCAAATTGTTAAACATTCAGTGCAACTATTATTATAAGTTTGAACACTATGAAAGAGATTACCGCAAGAAGTAGTACGACCAAGGAGGTCAATCCAACAGTAATCAAGATAATTTTCACGAAAGATAAAATCATCGCAATGGACATTCTAGTCACAGTCATTATGTCAATGAACCTGAGAATATGTTTCTTGCAAGCGAGGATATGCAAAAGACTAAAACAGTGTATCTTAACATTGATTACAATTCGAAAGACGAATGCAATTATCAGATTGACCAAGCCGATCGGGATCTTTAGTACTTCGACAATAGTGCATCATCTCATATGGCAAAGCATCATGAATGGTTTACAGAGATGAAACCATTAGAAGAACAAAAGAATACCATCTACACGACAGATAATACACCAAATCTAGTTCGAGGGAAAGACATTGTCACTACAAATAATTTCACTGGTACGAAAGGATTTGTGAAAGATGTCTATGTTTCGAAGCTCAGTAAGAACCTCTTGTCAGTTTATCAAATGATGCAACATAACTATCAAGTCATCTTTGATAAAGATGAATACACGATCAGAGACAAATCCAAGGAATATCAACGACGAGTTGAAAAAGTAGTCAAGAAAATACGCTTATTTAAAATGCTAGCTTCAATACCAGATTTGCATGCCATGTCAACTTAACCACAAAAGATGCCACTTTCTGCAGTATGACACAAGAGATATGGACATTTCAATTTTAAAATATTGATAGAGCTCACAAATTAGAATATGGTAATTAAAATTTCTAAGCTTCAATTTCTTAAAAAAGTTTATGAAGCATACTGCTTCAGTAAACAAAAAGCGAACCAACTTTGACAGAAGCACCTCTTGAGCATGAGGTATTCTTCATATAGATATATGAGGTTATGCCCTGACCTGTAGCATCAATGGTTCACTTTACTACTTGACTTTCATCAACAATTGCAGCAAATATAATTAGGTCTACTTTCTGAAAGAAAAACTTCAAGTTTTTCTTAGATTTTAAAAATTCAAAGCCATGATAGAAAACCAGACAGGTAGAAAGATTAAGATCATGAGATCAGACAGAGGAGGTGTCTTCAGCATTCATAAACTTTTACAGAAGTCACCGCATTCGAAGACAATTCACTTGTGCAGATACTCCTCAACAGAATGCAAGAGCAAGGAAGAATGATAATTTAGCAAACAGTGCTAGAGCAATGCTCAGTGAGAAGCATCTTTCGAATTAGTATTGGATAGAAGCAATAGCCACTACAAACTACTTGCTTAATCGGCTTTTGACCGAACCAATTCAAAGTATGACACCTTATAAAGCATTCACTGGACATAAGCAACACATTAGACATCTCTGTATATTTGGTTGTATAGCATATGCCCAAATACATGATGATAATCGTAAAAAAATGGATGTGAAGTCACGTAAATACATCATGGTTGACTACATTGAAGAAAGTAAAGTATACAAGTTGTATAATCCCATAAACTAAAATATCATTATCTTTAGAGATGTAATCTTTGATGAGGAATCAGAATGGAAGACATCAAATACACAAGAGATGGATACACTGATTACACATTCATCTACAGAAAAGGTTGATAAAGAAGAGAAAGAATTGCCAGAGACACCTCAAGAAGAACCACGGCAACTCAGACGGTCTACTAGGGAAAGCAGACCTCCAACCAAATTGGCATATGCTCAGAAAGGCAAAGCAATTCAAGTTGAAACCACCAACTATGCTCTTATGACTAGCATCATGCCATTTATTGAAGGAACGATGACATGATAAAAGTTTAAAAAATGACGATAACAAAATCGTTTAATTACAAAGTATCACTTACCGTTCTTTTTTTGTGACCGTGTTGGCAGCCTTTCAATTTCAATACAACTCAAGTACCACTGACCTTAGGTACTAGCATGTATATATGCAACAAAGTCACAATTGTAAAGATTGAAAGTCTTCCCACATAGTAATGTATCCTCTCATTTCAACATCTGCTGGTGGCAAAGCCCAACCGCCTCCACTTCCTTTTGTAGCAACTTCAACACGCACATTATCTTTGTGTATAATTCAAACGGAAGAGAACACCAGGGTTATTTCATAGATTCCAACCAATTGACACTAAAGAGAGTGTCTTTAGTAGATCATTTAATGTAAAAGGTTACACCCCAAAATGCAATTACGCAATCAACAAGGAAAAGTCAACTCAGCCAACGAGCTACCCCATCTTCTTCTCCTAATACAGCAAGAGTTTCGATAGCAATGTCCAACGACACCTGCAGAAAAAGTACAAGATAAGACTCATGCCAGCGCAAGTTCCCTTTAAAGATTAAGAGCACTCTGCAATCTATTTAATACAGATAGAACATTTCAAGCCGGATTTTCTTCACTACCACAGGTAGAATATCATTATACAACAGTGAGTGGAAGACATGGGACACTGGCTTCTTTGCTAAACCTAACAACCAACATGACTGAACTTTTCCTTTTCTCATATATAAACTGAGATACGCTGCTGTGTCCACAAAATATAATAACAGAACTCACGCTTCGGAATCTGCCATTTGTTAATCTGCATTGCTCTAAGTTTGCACCTTCGAGCATCCAGCTCTCCCACACATCAAATGTATGGTTCACAAAAACGAGCTCCAGTTTCTTGTTGGCCTGTGGACATCAGAGCTTCCTTTATATGGAGAACCAAACAACCTTAGGATGAATTAGACAAATATATGTTCGATTGTAATTTTTTATAAAGATAAAGTATAAAGTAGCTGAGATTACTTGAAGGAGTTTCCCTCCCGCAGCAAGAGACCGTAAACCAATCCTCTCCTACAAAATCAGTGCTGTAGCTCAGTGTGATGCTCACTAAGCGTACACAAGAGATCAGTGTAGTTTCAGGTCATGCTAAGTCTAACACAAGCAATTTCCCCTCTGCCATACTTCATGGAAAGGATGCATAAAAAGAGGGGAAGGGAGCAGCTACCCTATTTCGCACCACAACAAGAAACTGGGCTGCCGGATCTCGAATAGTAACATTAGACATTGTGTCCAAACACCATCCACGACCTAGGCCTTGTTGCCTTGCCACATGGTACCCACATCTATCGTTAGCTCTCAAAGCAACTACATAACCCTCTTTAAGGAAATCAATTGCTTGTCCAAAGACCCCTTTGTTGAAACCCAGCTGACCAGCAATAGAATATCCTGCTTCTGTTTTAGGCTTGGACTCCTCTGGTGAAGCAAACCGGGAGCTGGAGCTCAATATTTGATCCCTGCCACTGATACTTGCGCCTCGGTCATCTCGCTGTAGAGCAACCCAGTTTGTCTCCCTTTCTGTTGCTAATGACTCTCCACTTCGCTGTGCCTTACGACGACCAGGCCGCTTCTTACCTCTTTTCCCTGAAGCCTTTCCATGGCTCCTACCATCACGCTGACTCAAAGAATGTGACAGGGTGTTGTCCTGAAGGCGAGGATCTGGAGTACTTAAATACGTTTGCTTTTGCCGGAAGTCCTGTCCCGATTGGATGTCCCCCAGTGGGGGTTCTGCATCTCTGGACCACTCAAGTGCATCCTTATCGTGTTTGTCTTGTCTCTCTTCTTGCCAGGCATAATCTCTATCATCATCATCTTCATCCGATACAGCACTGCTTGGCACAACTCCATCCAATAAAAAGGCACGTAATATCGTGACAGCTTTTGCCCGAATCTCCATCCATACTTCCTCACTGTAATCAGCACTTTGAGGCAATATTAAAACATTGGGCATCTCTCTAACCTGCAAGAGAAGAAACAGATGTGTTACATGCCACATAACATTAGTTGATTTTCTTGCCGAAGGGGTTCAAATGACGATATGCTATGTGACTTGATTTACAACGATGTTCCCACCTAAATATAGGGCCCTATAGAACAGGTGAGCTTAACCAATGCCCCATACTTCAAGAAGTTCCAAGAAATCCAGTGCGGGTGAGATGCTTTCTAGCAGAAATTTAAAATCAGCATCAAGCGAAAGCACTAATTTAAGAAGAGAGTAACTTCAGCACTGACTGCATACAAATCCCATTTGCACGATTCAATAAAATATCAACATGATTCTTGACTGTTCCAATAGTTTTGTCTGATACGATTACAACAGTATACAGCAAGCACCTTTGAACATCTAATTATACCATCATGTTATTTTTTACATTTTTTATGAATTTATTATTAATGTAATTTTGGATCCTATAGTTACTTTTGTGCACACATGTGAATTTGTTTAGAGATTTCCTTGTTGACTCTACATGACCATGGTCACCATTCTCAGGTTCAAAGAGTTCTGGTCACTTACTTGCAGGTATCGGAAATCACTTGATGTACATATGGTAAGTTTGGTTAGAGCTGAACGGAGGATCAAGAGTCGTTCAGAGACTCGGAGGTTGTACGGAGAGTCACAGCCAGATCACCATCCACTGGATCTTTGGATCCAACATGCACATCAGAATGAAAGGGCCTGCTCAGGAGCCACTGGATACATTCCATCATTCCTGAGTGGGCTTTGGGGATGAGTCTTGGCAGGAATGGGAAAGAGCAAAGTCTAAGAGGCACACTAAGACCATCCTAGTTACATTGGTAAGGTTGGTGAAGTGGGGTCTTACTTTTTTTGGCGAATGCCAAGAACTTCGTCCCTATTGCACTCTAGAGTCTAGACATTCATGAGCCAGAGCGCAAACTTTGGTTCAATAAGCTCTAAATATGTGCCTTAGATGTAGGGCTTGTTTGAAGGTCAATTTAAAATAAGAAGTTTAAAGAGGTACTTTTTGAAGGTATGGGTAAAATAAATCGTACCTTTTTAAACCAGCCTAGTAGTTTGAACAGTAGCTATTCACTTTCTTTATTAAAGGGCCACTTATCAGGAGGAGCACGATTTATCCTCAGCTTTCTGGACCCTCTTATTTTTTAGCCATATGATGCTCCTACACATGCCTTGCATCTACGAACCACTCCTACCATGAAATGGTTAACCTTTTGTTGTGAACCTTACTTTGTTGGGTGATTTGCAGCATCCCAGCAGATTGTGAGCTCATCTCTCTTATGTTTCGCAGCAGCCATATATTTGCCATAATCAGAATAACCTCTTCTCCTGCCTCTTGCTACTTGGATCACTCTTCCCTGAAATCACAAATCCCTTAGACTTATTGCATAGACTTCTAACCTCAATCCCCACAGGTGCATGGGATCCGCTTCCTATGGGTGGATAGTGCAGAGGTTATTTGTAAGGAGCTTGATTGCTGAATTTTACTGATACAGCCCGGCCAGGGAATCGTCTACATCTTTAGGTATCTACACAGTTTTGGCACAGATTTGGCTGCCCACATCCAGTGGTAACAGTGCACATGATATGCTCCTGTGATCCACAATCTTCATTTGAATAAGCCTCAGATTAGCTTAGGACCACCCCTGGCCTATTCTATGGTTTAAATTTAGCAACCCTTGCATAAAGCTTCCATTGCAGCTTGGTCTTGAGCCCTGTGACTCCAAGATATACAAGAAGTAAACTTTCTTAACTAATAGATGTTATTTAAAGGATCAAGGGAGCTGCTGTCTAAATTTTAAGATGATCAAAATTGTTTCCTTTACCACTACAAAATCCGCAGGTTGAGTTAAATACGTTCTGAACTAAAATTCGGAAGAAGTTTTTTTGGGACTAGTGAAGTTTGCATCAAATACGAATCAGAAAAATATAGGTTCAGCGTCAATGTGAAGGAGAAATCAAACTGTGGCAGAATTCTAGAGCATAGTGTGGAAGAAGCCATGTGAAGAAGTGAAGATGACATCAAGATTCAATCTTTATACAGCTTCCTCACAAGAAGATCAAACTTGGAGGACAACAAATCAGGATCTCAAAGTGTACCAGTGACCTTGCTTGTACAAGATTCAGCCCTACTTAGGGTGGCAAACGGTGGAAGCCAAAGGCATTGAACCACAAACTTAGGATAAATTCAACACTGCATCGAGAGCTCCGCTTTATGCAACTTATTCGAGTTCATGAGATTGATCTCTCCAAGCCAACATCTATAATAGAATTGAGTGTTAAGAGGGAGGAAGGGAAGGTTCAATTGGGTAGATAAAGACACAACTGGGTTGACTAAGCCATAGCAAAAGCATGAAAAGAAAGGACAGTGCATTCGATGTAATAATTTCTTGGTCTGTCCCTTGCACAAAAGAAAAAAATCAAAATCAGCCCCACTTAACATTAAAAAAGAAAGCATCCCACACTAGCAAAGTGGATGGTGAATGTGCCAAAAGGGATGCTATGCATAGTCATGGGGATCGATAGAAGGTAAGTCTTCCTTATCCCTATTCGACATAAGTACTCTATAACAATCGTTTTTCTTGAGATTGCTTCAATCTTGGATCACTCCTGCTACAGGCAAAGTACTTGTGCCTCTTGCCAATTTCAGGACATACCTGGCATGGAGCTTTCTCTTGTGGTTGGGAAGATCCTTGTCCAGATGCACGGATATATGGATCAGGTCAATTTTCCTCATTGAATCGACTGACAGCGTCCCCATAAATTTACACTCCGGACAAAACAGTGGAATTTCACTCGGGAAGGGGTATATGTGGCATTGCCAAACCAGATTGGAAGGTGCTGTCAAGCAGATGGTGCAAGAAGAGGGAGAGTAGAGACCGCTTTCATTGATAAACCTCTCAAAGTTGGAGAGGGACACCAAGGCCTAAATAAAGGTTTTGAAACCCTGAAAATGGCATGTAGCAAGCCAAAAGAAAACTTATTGGCCCATTGGAAGGATAAGCTGCCCTAGCTGAGCTTAACTGATGTAAAAATTTAAAAGAGCCAGTAATAAAGCATGAAACACGTGATTTTTTAAAAGGCATACATCATCGCAGACACAGCTGTACTTTCAAATATCTCTAAGTAGAGCCTCAACCACGTCAATGTCTTCTATTCTGCATTTATATCGACTATTTGTTGCTTTTTTTAATTGCTTCTACTGAGTACCTGGTACTAAACCTCCTTTCAACTACTGAACAAATCCAGTAGCTATAGGCCTTTATGAGACACTCAAATGATATGCCATCTAGATGGAGATATCTGTAGGAACTTGATTTACATGCCCTAAGGATCTTTGAAATGAATATAGGAGACACTCGAGTGTTCTTCAATGGTATGCCACATAGATGGAGATACCTGTAGGAACTTGGTTTACATGCCATAAGGATCTTTGAAATGCATATAGGAGCTTAAAACAGTCAATTACTGAAGCAGTTTGTAGAAATGAACCCATGTCCCACAGACATAAAAGACGCAGAGTTCGAACCTCACCCAAGCTTCAATCCACTGCGGCCCTTCTGCACCATCCAAAGCACACCCGGCAACAGTCCCATCTATAAGTGCCTGCTTCAGGGCACAGTCATCAAGCAGGTGGCAGCTGCTGGTATTCACAATCAAAGCTCCTGAGCACCCGCATTCATTTGACTATCAGGTAGTGCAAAACAAGATCCAAGACACATCAGTTCGCCGTATCAATTAATGCTACAACGGGTGGGGCCAATGCACCAATGGATCACCTGGTTTGATCTGCTGCAGTGACGTTGCATTGATTAATTGCACGGTTTCAGTTGTAAGGGAACAGTGAAGAGATACAACGTCACTGTCTGCGAGGAGCTCGTTTAAACTTTCTACCTTTCTTGCAGCTGGTGGGAAATTCATCCGTGCATGCAAAGTTCCATCCTTCCCCTGCAACAAGGAAATCGAATCTTCCGAGTTCATAGTATCGATCAAAAAAAGGTGCGCGACTTGAAAGAGCAGGGAAAACCTGTAACTACTGAACATAGAGTATGAACATCACTGTATAAGTCCCCCAAGGGAATTTGACATTGCCACGAAGTCTTAGGGGCGCAACTCATGTGAATAGTTGAAAAGATTACCTCTTCGACCTCAAAGTACAGAACCTTCATTTTAAAAGCCACAATCCTGGCCGCCAAAGCGCAGGCAGAGGCCGAACGTCCCACGATTCCAAATACGAGGCCTCTGCATCGGCGCATTCCACGGCACATTGGCTGAATAGTACCAAGCCACCCTGAGCTGGAGAAGCCCTGTGCTGCGAGAATATGGGTGTGACGAAGCATCCCCAGAACGAGCGCCATTACGGTATCCGCGATCTCCTCTGCCCGCCCAGTATCTACGTGCAGAAGATGGAGACCAAGATCATTGGCAAGGGACGAATCCGCTGCTTTGTCGACCGATCCGAGGCATAAAATCAGCTGCCAAGGCTGCAAGCGACGCTGGGCAGCTCGGGGAAGAAAGGCGAGCGAATGCAAGAGAACGGCGATGGCGACGTCGATTCGTCCATCGGAGATGTGGGCAAGGCCGACGTGCTGGACGAGAGCCACACCTGAGAGAGCTTCCTGCTCCAATTGATAATCGTGGAGGCAATTGAGGGCGATGATCAAGGGAGGAGCTGTGGTGCTGCTCTTTTGGATGTTGGGAAGCAAGCAATCGTTGTGGTTGATATGTGGATGAATTCTTGAGGGGATGGGGAGGATCTCCCGGGTTCTCGTGATGGGTGTGTCGATCTTCGTCATCGCAGGTCGCTAATTCGACGGCAGCATTGCGATGAAGGAAATGTCTGAGCAAATTTCAAGAGCAATCCAGTCGGAAGTTCAGCACCATGAAAGCTTTTGTGTCGATCTTCGTCATCGCAGGTCTCTAATTCGAGAGCAGCATTGCGATGAAGGAAAATGTCTGCGCAAATTTCAAGAGCAATCCAGACGGAAGTTCAGCACCATGAAAGCTTCTTTTTTTTGGTGGGCTTTCAATTCACATGAAAAAGAGATACGAAGAAGACGAAGCATCATCATCATCATCATCATCATTTGCTACACAACTTACTACTAACAAAACATCAGGCCTCCCCAAGATCCAAATAGCCAAAGAGGGCGGAGATGATGCATTGAAAGCGGTGAGAATGAGAGAGAGAGAGAGAGAGGGCGAGGGCGGAGATGATGAATTGAAAGCGATGAGAGAGAAAGAGAGAGAGAGAGAGAGAGAGGGGGGGAGGCGAGGGAGAAGATGAATTGAAAGCGATGAGAGACAGAGAGAGAGAGAGAGAGAGAGAGTGTCTAAAAATGTGGAGGATTTCTAGAGGCAAGTGAATCAATAAAAAATCAAGATTTTTTGAAAATAAAAAATGGTCATTTTCGCTTCTTGTTGAATCGCCTTCTCTTAGACTTACCTATGGGAAGCCAAACATGTCTTGAAAATACAAAATTGTATTCGCCCTTTTTGAAACAAGGTGAATGATATATCTATCATTTATCATACATGTCACTTGCCTCTGTGTGAGTGAAATGAAATGCCCACAGAGAGCATAACGTTGGAGGAAAAGGAATAAGGAGATTAAGAGTGTGCAAAGAGGGATTTTGCTTTATTTGCATCATGGCATCCTCTTCTATGTTTGAAAAGGAGCTTTCAGCATTAAAAAGTTTGATGGGGCAAACTTTTCTTTGTGGAAAGAACAGATAAGGGATGTGCTTATTCAAAAGAAGCAGATTAAACTCTTGGAAAGGGGATTGCTATATTCCTGCTACAAGTTCTATGCTTTATATCAATTGCTTTTAGAAAGTGTGGTTCTGTCTCAAGTGTGCAGAAAGCATAATTGTTATGGATGTCCTTCATTGCATTTGTGTAAACGAGGGGTGGTATTGTGTGTTTATTTTGTGGCTGCCTCCAGAATAGGTGTGTAAAAGAGGTGTGGTATTGTGTGTTTATTTTGTGACTGTCTCCAGAATAGGCTATGTAGTATGTGAAGGTCTTTTGTGCTTTGTGTGCCGATTCGAATCTTGCTCAATTTTTGCAGAAAGTGATTATTATCTTGCTGCATTGGTTGTTGGAGCTCATAATATTTAACACACTCCCTTTAGAAGGTTGACATTAAAGCGAATGATGTCGTTTGTTGAAGGAATATCCACGAGTCGTTTGTGGGGATTGCTTGGCAAAGATCACTACACAGAATTCGTCAACCCCTCCAAATGGCTCTATGTGGTTGTGTTTAATTTCATGCATGTGCATGTCTGCTGCAATGAATGTATTCAATCCAATGAGGGAAACCGCATCTAAGACTATCAGCTCCACGTCTTTGTATAGCATTGACAACTCTTGCAGTTTTTCTACTGAAATGTTTGTGTAATTAGATATCATTAGTGGTAGATGGAGTGCGGCATGGATCATTGTACCGCCTATTTGATATGCATCATTCTAGTATATGCTAACAGTAGGACTCTTGGTGTTTCTATGTTTGTTGCTTGTCTATGGAAATAATTGCGAAGTAGCCCTTGAACGATGAGCATCAAAATGAAAGTCTTCCCCATGCCAGCATTTTCGGATAAGAACAGATGTAATTTTTTTTCGAGTCATATTCTTTTTTGTAGCATTACATCATCTACAATAATTCTTTGGTCCTTGTTAAGCTTTCTCAATTTTGTATAGAAAATGTCATTGGAGATAATGTCTATATTGCATTGTGTTTTTTTTTTTTGGCCCTTCTTTTTGTTGCATCAATTGCTATATCATATTTCTTTGTTGTTGGCAAACGAATTTCATTTGTCGATGTCGATGATGTCGTAGATTGTGTTTTCGTCTCAATAATGAGGCATGAAAGGATTTTGTTAGCATGATTGGTTGAAATTATATCCTCATTTGCATTGTAGAAGTCATGCCAAGTTTGGAATTCCTCCTCCATGGGGGTGTGCTCTTCTCTTAGGAATGGTAGGTATCATAGGCATAGCTCTTTGTAGTGGTTCTCTGGGTCTTTGTTTTTATTGTAGTTATTGAAGTGCACAATTTTTGCTTTCTTTCTCTATTGTTCACATTTCGCTTTCAATCTGTAGTTACTTGCGTAACTAGCAAGGAGAATAGTTTGTAGATCCACTAACTGTTTCATGTATTTACATATGATGTCATCAAAGAAGATGTTATCCGTGGGTTCCATTTTCTCCAGTTGTTTGCATCTTTTCAAGAGTAAAGTGCATTCTGGGGCTGCACTGGTGTTAATGTAAACAAATTCCCAGTTTGTGCTATTTAGTGGTAGTGGTAGCATAAGGTACCCTGCTTGTTGTGAGCTAATATGCTGTGTGTTCAAGATTGCATTCCCAACTTTTCTTATGTGTTTTGCTACAGTTACCCTTGTTTTGAAGCTCTCTTTGGAGGCTAGTTGTACTGCATCGTTTGTTTCTTTTTGTCTATCTAAATAATGTATGATGTGCAATATGATGTAGCCCCATGCGGGCTCAAAATGAATTGTATATCAGTATTTTCTTCCCATAATTTAGATATGGTGGGGTTGAAGTTGTTTGTGTACATGTTGTTGGGTTTCCTACGGAGGAAAATCATGGGTTGTGATAGATTGCCATGACATAATCTTATTTTGTGATTCCCAAATTGTGAAAGAATTCTTCTAATGTGAGTTGTAGTGTCGATTGCTTGGATAAGAACACGCAAACGTCTTGTATACTTTCCTATAGTGACTCGAATTGACATGACTAGGCAGAGGCATTATAACCAAAGTCATCGTCTGTGGATTGATTCATAAAGGGGTGCTCCTTCTACCCACAACAAGACATGGTCATGTTGGATTCATCTATTTTGAAATTCTATGATGAAGAAGAATTATAATACATGTCTGAGCATTTCGGGATCACGCCTTAGCATTGTTTTCATGGCGTTCAAAGAATAATGTAGGGAATGCCAGTTCTTCACAATATTTGTCTCTGAATAAGCTTAACAGCAGGAATCCTTTCGATGGAGCAATAACTAGGTTTGTAATGGTAGTCCACAACCTGTTGGCTACTATATATGCCATGCACTAGAGTGTTCATAAGTAAATCATCTTCTATCACATTGACATTCTCTTGCTCTATTGGATCACCACAATTCCTTTCTGATATTTGCATTGCACATATATGTTGCATCCAGGGTGGATTTATTTGAATGCTATTTCACTTGTACAGAGGTGTTTCAAGTAGTTCATGAAGTGCATGCATTGTTAATGTAGGGCGACGAACTGTGATTCTGATTTCCTCTTGATGGTAACCATGAGCATTGCATTGTCGGTTAAAAGGCGAGGTAATAGGCATTGTGCTCTATCCACATATGCAAACACGTTTACGATACTACCGTGTAGACTATACAACCCTTCGTAAGTTAGTTCTCTTATTTGGGCAAAGGGAACTCTTATGGAGATGAGGCGTTCTTCTACTTTGTTAAGTAATGGCATGTACTTTGACGTCTTTGTCATTTGAGAATAGCATGGATAAGTTAGATCCTAGTGAGGTGAGGATGGGCATTGATTACTAGACTGAGAGCTCCCACTTTAATTACTGGTCTCTTAACATTTTCCTGTAAGGCTAGCACCGAGGACATTTTATGCAGAAACAACCGGGTTGAGCTTGCCACAATTGTGGTCTTTTTTAGTACTTCTTCATACGTGTGCTTTGATGAGGTTTGTGTTGCGTAGGAATGCACACACGATGTGGCAAAAATACCAGATGTGGGTGTATTGATATCCTATGTGAACTTATCTACTGCACTATCTTATGAATGTTTGAGACGTCTATTTCATATTGTCCAGTAGAGAGCTTACACAGTCAGAGCTACTCATATGCTTACACAGTCAGAGCTACTCTTATGCTCACGTGTGTTGTGAGCTATATGAACTACTAGTAGATAGCTCAAAGCCCATGTCAAGAGGTGCGCCAAGCATAAAGCTATTGATGATTCTACGTTCTCCATGCCGATATTTTTGACTATGCTTCTGCCGGTATCTATCGAAGGTAAGGCTCATGAGATCGTTGATCTATGCTCCTTACATAGCTCTGTGCCTCAGCCTTATATGGAATAGTCCTTTTGTACTCTATACATTACCAAGAAAAAGAACCTGGAGACAGTAGCTTAATCCCTGTTGGATATTGTTTCACAAGCTATGTACACCGCAGACCTTATATGCTACCATAGTCACACTCATTGGCATGGTCTACATGGTTTGCTTCAAGATTGTTCTTATGAGAGTTGGTTACTGGTCCATAATTTTTAAAAAGCTTGAATAACTCAAGAATCCATTTAAAGGAACACATTGATAAAAGACCTTGAAAAATAACGAGAAGAGGACGTTGAGGAAGAAAGCACTTTGATTCGGACAAATGTTGGGAAAGATTGATGCCTAGCTCCGGTCTTTGGAAATGAATCAAATTAGTCTATATTGTGGACCGATTAAGAGAGACAAGTAGATATAGAAGTCGATTGTTTTGTTGTAGTTTCACAATTGGATGATGCAAATAGAATGTGAAGTTTTGGGTTGCAAAAGTAGTCGACTTGTGTGACGCTTCACATTTTTGTGTATCTTTTTTTTTGTAGTTTTGTTAGTAGTAGTTTTGTACCTTGATGTGAGTGAGAGTGAGAAATATGATGCAAGTGAGAGTGAGAGTGAGAATAGCTCGAGGGTGGTCGGGTGGTTTGAGCTCCATACATGGAGTACCGTCGTGTATCTAGGATTGATTGTAACTAATTTTGATTTAATACAAAGTCTCCTTCTATCGTATTTCAGTTTTCTACTTCTCTTTATAAATTCAATCTTGATTTCAAGGTATGGAGCGTCTCATGTGGTATCAGAGCCGGTTGAATTCTTGATTGTGAGTGAGATAGATGGCTGACAGTGATGAGGCTCAACGAAGAATGGCTGAACAAGATCTTTTGATTCAAACATTTACTTAAGAGCTGAAATAATTCAAAGGCAAGGATGTGACTGATACTTCTGAAAGAAACCAAATGAATGGATATCTCAACAACGGTATTTATGTGAAAATACCTTGAAATGATGATGATGTAGAACCAAGACCTCAAAAGAGAACAAGAGTTGAAGAGGATGTTGTTGAAACGGCTCTTAGGCAAGCCTTTAAGAAGGCCAAACTTTTAGAATTTGATAGTGAGAAGAAGGTTGGAGAAGACCTTGAGGCTTGGCTTGAGAAGCTTCAAGATTTCTCCACCCTACAAGAATTTGATGAGGTCGGAAAGGCAAAGATTGTATCTCTACAACTCCATGGAGTCACAAAGTTGTGGTGAAAACCTCATCTATAGATTAGAGGAAAACCAAATGAACCTATCACTTGGGTAGGATTTCAAGCAACAGCTAAAAAGAGGTATTGTTCCCCTCATTACTACATGGAAAAAAATGGAATTTAATAATTTCAAATAGGTTCAAGAAGGGAAGCATGATCTCTCTATAGATGAGTACAAAGAAAATTCATGCATCTATATAAATATGCACTTGAAGTGACATGTGACTCTCTCACAAACAAAAGGTGTCAAGGAGGATCTTTTATAAATGATGAAAGGGACAGGATTTAAGGATTTCTTGGCTGCTATGGCCAAGGCAAAAATTTTCAAGAAACTGGAGGCATACAATGAAAGAAAGGCTGTAAAGACAAAGATAATTTCAATAGGTCATCGTTTTCTAGGAGTTTAGAGTTCAAATATTCCCCAACAAAAACTAGAGTTTTCTAATACCAATACATTTCAAGGACACAGGGAACAACAGGATGGTAAAAATTTTAGAAATTAAAGAAGATTTGCTACTTACAATTGCCTCTGCGATGATGGTATTCATCTCCGTACTCAACAAATGAACCATTTCATCTTCTGGCATTTCTCTCTTTGCAATCAATGGTTCCACATTGTTTCCCTTCATATAGTGATTCGCTTCAAGCATGTTTTAACCTAACAAATTTGCATCCAACATCCTAGGAGTCAATGTGTGATGTTCTGGACTCTAGGTGAAGCAAATGCACAATCTCTCTGAAGCTTGCTCCATAGGTTTTGCCCATACAATAGCATTAAACATGTGATTTATATGTGGTATGTCAGGGCATAATTCTTTTAGGTACTCCTAGGCCCGCATTGGAAATATGTGCCCTACCCTTACCTCAAATGATGGCAACCTTAACTGTGTTATAGGACACTCGAGCACCCAAATTGGATTGTGTATATCATAAAATATCTGAACCAAAGTCCTCTACAAATCTACCTCTCTCTCAGATTCATCAAATCTTGCACCACTTGGAGCCTGCCTCAGTGTCTAAAAGACAAGTCGTAGTGCCAAATTCATCCCCTTGGAAAAAACCTTGAAATGATGATCCAATCTCCTCATATAACTCTGGATATCCTTATTGCTTCCTGCAAAAGCATGTTTTTGATAGCAAGTATGGGAATTAGAGCTTAATTTCTACATTGATCATGGCCCACAAGTGGATGATATGGCAACCACATTATAGTAGAGGGTACTCTTGGTCATGTTGAAGTGTTCAATATATGTTTCAATGCAAACAACCAACAACGTCTATCAAAAAAAATTTAACTCAACCCAAGAACTTTTTGCTAGCCAAGATTCATAAACTCATCTTAAAAAAAGGCCATTGATTGTTTAAATGTACTAGGAAGAGTTAGCATAACCAAGACAAGCATAACATTTTTAATTTAACTATAAACTTGGCCTTAAGAGTGTGTAACTTATCAATTGCCAAAATCCCAAGATTGTACGAAATGTTGATTTTTTTGCTTGAAAGCACCCACATGCATGTATATTTTGAAGATGCAGCTAAAAATTTTTCAACACTGCAAGAAGACAATGACAAAATCACACAAATGTTGCACATGTGAACCAACTCTATATGTGTTTGAGGTGTGACCTCTCTCTATGATGCCTGACCTTATGAAGCTACATCATGGTA
This sequence comes from Dipteris shenzhenensis, assembly GCF_047967505.1. Classification (NCBI taxonomy): domain Eukaryota; kingdom Viridiplantae; phylum Streptophyta; class Polypodiopsida; order Gleicheniales; family Dipteridaceae; genus Dipteris; species Dipteris shenzhenensis. The sequence goes on along the minus strand of NC_141598.1, from coordinate 22,509,617 downwards.
AGGGTTTCTGCAATTGTACCGCAACTCTACAGCAACTCTATTCTAGGGTTAGGGTTCTGCTAGATCTACGATAAACTTAGGGTTTCTATTGAAGAAGATTATTACTAATGATGAGGGAAAAACACAAGCTGCTGATGCCTTGATAACAATAGGAGTATCGTTGAGGTCCTTAAACCATCCTTCCAGATGTTGCCTTATAAGTTGTAGCTATGGGAAAAACACAAGCTCCTGATACCCTAGTGACAACAGGGAGTATTGTTGGGGTCCTAAACCATCCTTCCAAAAATTGGCTTGTAACTTGTAACCATGTATACACATATGTACATACATTTGCATGTATATATGTGTATTTATCCATGCAAGAGGTAGCTTGTGTAGGACAAACCTCCACAAATTACACATGTAACTACTTAAAAAGACATTCAATGAGAAATAGTGAATCGAGAGAGAGAAAAAATAGAAACTTTTAAACCAAGAAATCAAGCACTGCAGTTTACTTGGAACAACAACATTTGGAGGCATTGCAAAACACAAAAACAACGAACTATGTCAAAACAATTCTACATATAGCAAACCTAGATAAGAGGCATAAACACACAAAAACCTAAGCGGGATGCCCTATAAGAAAGATGCAAACATATGTACTCATAAAAACGTGCACCCATAACAATGAAATACATGCATAAATAAGATGGATATATCAGAGACAATCAAACATAGCTCATGAAAAAGAGGCAATAGGGAGCCTTTGAGAAATATGAATAGAATCGGAGAACAGGTTCCTTGAACGGTGCTCTCTGACTCCTCTTGCTTACAGCACACTCTGGTATTCTTATGCAAATCACACACTAGCCAATACCTGATCTCTACAATATACCCTGCCCCACATCTTGTACACTTTTCATAGCTAAAGGGGTTACCTATGCAGCCCTTAAGCTCCATAATGGCCATGCCAAAGATCAAAATGGACTATGCACTGAGTTCATTGCATAAGGCATAAAAAACCATGGCCTTGATCTTGGCTAAGTGATTTAATGAGGATTTCTGTAAAGGTTTCCCCGATACTTGGACCCTTAACACTATCACTCCCATTCATAAAGCAGGAGATCCTATGAGTCTAGGACAGATCATGTGACTCTTGATCATATACTTACCCTTAGAGGTATCATCAAGGAGGTCAAGCATAGGAAACAAAGGGTTTACTATTGCTTTGTGGATTTTCACAAAGCTTTTAATATAATTCCACAAGCTTGACTTATAAGACAACTACAGTATTTGATGTATAATCCGGATATCATCCGAGCAATCATGGCCCTTTATGAGAGTTTCAACCAGTTGTGTTCGTATTGGTTTAGGATGGACAAATGAGATCATGAGCACCATAGGGATTACCCATTGTCACCAACCCTATTTGGCCTCTACATTGATGAGCTTGAGACTATCATCAAGACACTAGGAGGGATGGGTTGCTCTCTAGTTGGGGGCCCTCATTCAGATACTCATGGTTTGGAGGTCAACCTTGGTAGAACCAAGGTTATGACCTTCAATACATCCCCTTCCGCCATGCACCGAGAGCAGTTCTCCTTCAACGGAGCCCCCGTTGAGATTGTGTAATCATACACCTACTTGGGAGTCCCTTTTTCATGGCCTATTTTCATGATGTGATGATTAATGTAGGCTCGGGTGAGCAAGGGTTATGTAGCACTCACTCGACTAGACTAGAGAGATAGTGTATTCATTTTGACTTTTAGGATCCACGGACCAAGTCCCTTATTTTTGACTCTTTGGTTCGCCCATCAAGTATGTATGGCAGCCCATGTTGCAATCCTGACCTCTTAAGTGTGGATTGGGTGAGAGTGAAGCAACTCCAGGTTCTTGTGCTTGTACGTATGATTCGTTAGTAAGCCACCACATCATATAGTTGTCACTGAGTTTGGAGCACCCAGACTACAAATCGACGTGACATTTCGGGTTATCACATATCTCCATAGGATTCGAGTTTATGTCATCTGTTGTTGGCTGGATGACTCTGACTACCCTAGTTGGCCTTATCCTCGTCTATATCTTTCATTGTTGATAAGGGAGAGTGTTGCTTGTAGTTCATCCTAAACATGAATGATCCTCTCTTGAACACTCCTAAGACCAAGGAGTTTAGGATCAGCCTTAAACCAAGAAAGTGGAAGGCCTTCCCATTCTAAAGTCACATTGGAGAGTGATAGGTTTATGGTTTGATATAGAAAGGGTAGAAAGAGTATTGTTGCTAAGAGAAGAGATCTCAGTCAACAAGTCTTGAGAAAGATAGATTTTGTCTGGCCTAGCTTCTCTTCTATTGAGGCTAGTTTGACTATTGCACCAAGTGAAGGAGCCCTCTTTGCTAGTGTCAACCAAATGAAGTTGCTCCTTAACATTTTCCCAAGCTTCCCTTTCTTCCCCCTTGACAACTAATCCCTTTTCCATCCGCCAGCCTTTGCTATTTTCGACCATATTAAAGTCTCCTAGGAGAAAACCTTTTTCCCCGATTACATCTATTGAGTCCCAAGTGTTCTTTCTGTCTTGACAACTATTAGGGCAGAGATAAAAGTGACAGTAAAGCATTGTCCTTTGATTAGGCAAATTAACGAGACCCATCTATCTTGAGTGTCAACCTGTTCCTGAAGAATACATCCACCAAAGTGAGAAAGAATACCTATAGTTGTACCTCCTTTGCCATCCTCATGATTGGTGGTAAACCATATTCTTCTTTTGTCTACTCTTTTAAGTCTATCCTATAGAGTGGGTCCAATTACTTTGACCTCTCGAAGGGCTAAAAACAAAGGGGAGAGGGAGTTGGCTCTCAGCCAGAAGGAGAGTTCCTCAATTCTACCAGGGTCACTAAGCCTCTTGACATTATAGGTGAGGAGAGAGACTATTTTACTTACCATTCTTTTTGGATCCCTTTCTAGCCCTGGGATTTGGGCTATCACTTATTACACTGGCTATTTTGGATTGCCTTCTTTTGTTTTGGACCACCATGAAGGCTAAGTTTTGGGAGGAGGTCTCTTTGATCTCTTGGGAAACCTTTAGAAGCTCTTCTTTTGTGTCTGTACCTACCATGCTGTCAATGGCCATATCATCGCTTCTAATGACATATTCTTCAAAGTGTTTGGCCCATCCAAGATCAAAGTCATCATCCTGGTTTTCTCTGATCCAAGGGCTGGTGGTCCCCTACCCCAACGACACCTAGATTGGATTTGTGGCTATTCTTTTTCCACATGCCTTCTTCATGATTCATCCTCACCTAAGGCATCAAACGAGTTCTTAGTGAGAAGAGGCTGTGGGGACTTTAACTTAGCTTGTTGATGGGAAGATTTAGGACTAGAGGGAGGTCCCACATTGTCAAGGGCCTTCTCTATATTACTGGCACGGACCTTTAGCACCCATTTCTTTGATTGCACCATAGGAGTCTTGGGAGTGGGGGGAACTTGAGGCTTGTTTTTTTTTATAAAAAAGGACAATTCTTGATAGAGTGGCTAGTGAGTCTACATAGGAAGTAGGAGTTACGGAGGTTTTTGAAGAGCAAGTGTTGTTCTCTATAATTACTCCTGTTTCTATTGAGGGTTACCAGAAAGCTAGGAAATTCCTCAACTATATCCTTCTGAATGTAGATCTAGGGGTTCCCCTTGGGGTTAATGGAGTTTTCAATTTCTACTTATAGAATCCTACCCAATCCTTTATAGAGAGAGGGAAGTTGATTATAGAGAGATAAAGATAAATCAGGTAGTTCAACCCAAATGGGTATTTTGGTGGTCCTTGGGTTGGTGAGAATTTGTGAGACCACCTTGAAAGATAGAGAGGTTGGTTCTGGATGGTCCAAAGCCCATGTTGCAGAGCTCTTGTAGCCATGTCGGCCCTTTCAAAAAGGAAAACAAAATAGCCTTTCCTAAGGAATCTGATGTTGGAGACAACTAATTCCTTCCTCATCCAGTTGGTTTGAATCCACATTTTGATAACTATGAGAGGAGGTCTAGAACTGTAGAACCTAGCAAATATTTGACCAATGCATGTGTGCTTAACCACTCCATAGACTCGAAAAGGAGATCATCATTGAGTGTAGCAGTGACATGCATACATTGATCAATCTACACTACTCGACCAGTTTGAGCATTTGTTTCTGAAAGTTGGCATGCACTTTTCACATTTCCTCCTCCCATTCCAAAGCTTGAGGGGAGAGCTTGATGGTTCTGTGAGTCATGCGCTTCTGCCTGAAGGCTGCTTGAAGGCCAACTGCTTTGGTAGCTTGTCTTTCATCATCTCTCTCAACATCTTCTCTGCTTCTTTCTTCAAGTTCTAATCCTCTATCTGCGAGGATGTTGCTACGTTTGCATGCTTTCATTTTACCTCCATGCAGGTGGGTTGCTTTATCATCTTCTTCTTTCCATGCATGGGAGAATTTTGAGGGCTCTTCTGGATAGGAAGGGTGAAGAGCATGAATCTCGACCAAGAGGGGAGGAAGAAAAACTCTTTTCTTCTGATCTACACTGTTGCCAAGTACAAGGTCTTGGCACCTCTCTCGCCATTGCTGGCTTGCCAACCTCTATCAGTGGTGGAGTTAAGGTAGAAGGCCATGTCCCTTTAATCAATATTACCTCCTCCGCATCCTCTTGCATGGGAGTTGCTTCCTCCTCTATTGCTGGCGGGAGAGCGTCCTGAGCTAGTGGAAAGAGGTTCTCTGTCATTTTCAAAAAAGAAGCTTGCTCTCAAAGTCCAAAAATCGCTAAAGAAAAGCGCTCTATTACCTTTCTTTGAATGTAGAGGAGGGAAATCAGAGTCATCGACAAGCTCTTCTTTAGGTCCCAGATCTTGTATCAGTTTTGTCTGTAGCTCAGGCTCAAGACGTGAGAGGGTACGATGTAGATAGGCATTCCCGTCAATATCACCTCCATCACCATCACCATCTTCCGTCTTTTGTGGTTATCTCACCTAAAAGAAATTTGATCTTTTGTCTAGAGAGTTAATTACAAGCATAACCAAAGTAACCATCAATTGGATTGAATTTACATTGCATCAAAAAATTCTTCTTGGCATCCCTCACCATCTATCTCTTTACACTTTTTTCATGCGCGATACATTTAAGAGTCTCTTTAAAGAATTTATAGAACATTTTTAGAAAATGTATGGGCCCTTTAAATGTAATTAAACCCTCAGAGCTTTCTCTTGTTGGAAAAAATGCTATTGAATGTAGTACTATATTGGACTTCTTTCCATTTTCAAAGCCTTGAATATTTGCTATGCATACGATCAATAGTCCTGCTCTATTGGGTAAAGGTCTTTGGTGCCCCCACATCAATGGCATTTCAACAATAAGACTTTTGACCCCATATATATTTGACATCATCATCTATGATTGCCTCATTAAGATGTAGATTGAGGTTCTTTACTAATGTGAGTTCATTTTGCTCTTCTTATTTAGACCAAAATGAATAGTCTTAGTCATACAACCATATAAGCTATACCCTCAAACAAAACCCTATAGCCTATATTGTAAACCCTAAATTCAAAACCCTATACCCTAAACCTTGAAATTCTATACCCTATACATACTGTAAATTCTAACCCTAAAACCTAAATTCTAACCTTATAGATACTAAAATTCTACACCCTATACATAGTGTAAATTCTAACCCTCAAACCTAAATTCTAAACCTAAACCCTAACCCTATATCCTAAACTCTAATCTCTATAACCTAAACCCAAAATCCTAAACCAGATATCCTAAACCCTAAACACTATATCCTAAACCCTCTAACCTATACCATATACCCTAATCCCTATATCTTAAACCCTAACCCCTATATCCTAACCCCTATAACCTAATCCCTAAACCCTACACCCTATACCTTAAATATTATATCCTAAACCCTAAATCCTAAATCCTAAACCCTATACCCAAAACCCTATACAATAAATCCTAAGGCTTAAACCCTATTCCTATACCTTACACCTAAATCCTCCCTAAATCCTAAACCCTATAGCTTAAATCCTAAAATCGTATACCTTGAACCTAACTCAGTTTAAGTCCTATATGTTATATCCTAAACCCTCAAGATTGAGCCCTAAACACTGAATCCTATGCCTTAGACCCTGAACCCTACATCCATGAATATTATCCTACCCACCATATAACTTTTACATGGTTGGGTGTGCTTTTTTTCTTTCTCACCACACATCATGCATGAGTGTTATAAAATACTCATCAGTGTGATTTTACTCTATATGCTTATCTCCAATTGCTATGATACTTTGCATGGGTTTTACTCCTAGTTTTAAGTCCTCTTGAAATTATTATACTCATTAGATATCATTTCCATGATTGGGCATCATATTACTTTGTTTCTCACCATGCGTAATGCATGATTGTGAAAAAATATGCATCAGGGTACTTCTATCCTATGTGCGTGTCTCAAAAAATCTTGTATCCTAAATGCTAAACCCTAAACCCTATATCCTAAACTGATAAGTTTGAGTAGCTCTAAATGAGGACCTCATAAACTCCTATCACCATTAAATTTGTTTTACAATGGAGTTGATTTAACATTACAAAAGTGAAATAGTTGCATTTGTTAGAAGCCATGAGAGTGATCCAAATTCACTTTGCTATTTTAGAAGACTTGGCAAAGATAAGGTGACAGTTACTATATCAAAAATTCTTAGCACACATGTTGAGCTAAATGATAAATGTGGGGATATAGAAATACTTGGAGATGTTATGCCCTATAATACATCCAACAAATCATTTATTACATGGGATAAAGATGAGACTTATCCAACCAACGTCATTAGAAATACAAAGCTCATCTCTTTGGATTTTAGAATAGGAGATATTTTACAACTGAGGTCATTTGTAAATAAGAATGTACCAAAAGGTCAAGTGTTGGGATTTCAACAAAGTGGAGCAGTGGTCATTTGCATCGATGAGGATTTTGAAGATGGTATGGATGATAACACAACCTCCTTGGATAAATAGTCCCTACTATGAGGTAGGCAAGGATATGAGATAGAGCATGCAATTTTTGAAGATTAGAAAGAGGCACGTGGTTTTTAATGATAAAGATAAGATATACTACAATATCAAAAGATGTAAAAAGCATGCCCACATGCCAAGCTCTGTCCCTTTAGATATGGATGTTTTCAATGTGAAATCTCCTGTACTTAACTATAGAAGTGATATCTTATCATGAGTGGATGAGTTCATTGGTACTAAAGTAAAAGATTTCAGAAGTGATGCATTATTTCAAGTAGATGAATTCATGTGCATTGAGAAGGGTAGAGGTTTTATTAGCGATGTCTTATTAGGTGTGGATGAGTTCATGGATATTGACAAACTTGGTCTCAAAAAAAGTTGAGTTGTGAAAACCATGCAAGGTGTGTCAATGAGGGATGTTCTCTTGAGAGTAGAGGAATTTCAAGGCTCTCAACACTCTCAAAGAACACCTAATGCACATGACCCTATGATTGTATCAAACCATGCAAGCTGTAGAGTTGTAAAATCCTTGCAAGGTGTGTCAATGAGTGATGTCCTCTTAGGAGTAGAGGAGTTTCAATGTTCTTAACACTCTTAGAGCACATCTAGTGCAAAAGGCCCTACGATTGTAACAAAACATGGAAGGTATGGTGCTGTGAAAACCAAGCAAGGTGTGTCAACGAGTGATGTTCTCTCGAGAGTAGAGGAGTTTCATGGTTTTCAACATTATCAAAGCACATTGAATGCAAATGGCCCTACGATTATATCAAACCATGCAAGGTGTAGAGTTGTGAAATCCATGAAAGGTGTGTCAATGAGTGATGTTCTCTTAGGAGTAGAGGAGTTTCTAGGTTCTCAACACTTTTTAATCACATTTAATGCAAATGGCCCTATGATTGTATTAAAAGTAAGGGTGAAATCAACAAAGGATTCTTTGGTTTTGACTTTGATTCTGATATGATCAAGGATGGAACATTCCATGGATTCAATGTGACAAACAAATGTGTGGGAAGGAAGAGCACAAATACAAAGAACAATGTACACAAGAAACCAAAACGGATATACAAATGCATGAAGAGAAATCAAATTTGGGAAAATCCACAAAAGCAACCAAAGAGAATAAGAGTAATTAATGAAGAGATTATGCTTAATGCAATCAGAATTTCATGTTGTAAGCAATGATGTCTGTGTTTCATTAGCTTGAAGACATCAAGGAATGTAAAGGACATGTGTGGCAAAGGAAAGGAAGTGAAAGAAACGAACACCTTATCAAGGCTCTCTTGCTTTCTTCAAAATGACAAGAAAAGGCCAAGTTTAGGACAAAAAGTCAACCCTCTCATAAATGGAAAGCGGATTTGGAATAATGCACATCACATGTTTATTGGATTATCACGTGGCACATATTGGAATTTAGTTAGTAAAGTAAAGGAAGGAGTACAATGTAGCATTTCACGATAATATAGGAAGGTCCAAAACAAGAAGCTCAATTGTAACAGCAACATAACTTTTATAAAATTTCATAGAGGAAAATTCTTTACCTCAACCCCATTTATCCACCAAACTTTCTAATGGTGAAAAGGTCATTGAAAATCACCTTCCAATGGGTTTGATGAAGAAAGAAGTATTTGATCTATGGAGAAAAATAATAGAGGAAATTTTTTTATGTCAACCCCATTTATCTACCAAACTTTCTAATGGTGGGTGGAAAGGTCACTGAAAAGCACCTTTCAATGGGCTTGATGAAGAAATAAGTATTTGACTCTATGGGAGAAAATTAAGGAAATATTGCATGCCATGGCTTCTTTTCATACTTTGTATACTCTTTGGAAGCATAACTTTGCACATGTTAATATCCCAAAGAGGCAAAAACCTCAAGGTGCAATGTCTGTTGATGATTTAAAGTGAGCAATTGAGAGTGCAAGTAGTCTAGATTAAAGGGAATCATACAAAAGTGACAACTTCATCACGGACTTGTTCGACATTCTAAGACAAAAATAATTATTTTGGAAGGAACAAGCTATTTTGCATCCAAATGACTACATGTGCATTATTGTGGATGGCATGGATAAAACTACATTGCCTCAATTTATTGCCCCTCCACCTAAGCTACAAGGAAAACACTTTTTGAAGACACATTATGTGGAGTATTAGTGCAAGGATATAAGGATTTTGTAGACATATGGTTTGATTCCCTGCATCTGCAAAACTTACATACAAGGCCTTAGTGCTAGAGGGACAAATCAACATCCCCTTGAACTAGTGCATAGTCCACTATGCTTGTTCCTACACTGGAGGTGCAAAGTTCAAGATTTGTCCTTGATCTGAGAATCAAGGGGGGAGGTAGAATATTGGTCATGGGAAAATCCAATGTAGCAACACATGTAGAATATTGGCCATAGGAAAATCCAACATAGCTGCTAGGACAATTCCTCGATCCCTCATGTGAAAGGATCGCAGTAGGAGCAAGGAATTCCATTGCTTTAGAAGCTTTGGATCCTAGACATGTTATAGCACATCATATCTTTTGGGAATAGATGGGTTGTTGGGCTTGAGTCAAGAGATATGACTGGGACAAACAATTGCAACTAGGAGTGTCATGATCATGATTAGCTTCTCTCTAAAACCCTCTTAATGCCTTTAGACCTTGCAATCAATGAAAGAACACCTGTGAATGGCACAAACGATAGAGCTATCCCCTGTTGTAGCAAATAAAACCACCATTGCAAACCTCCCGCCTCTAAGAAAGATATGGCATTCCACACTTTCAAAATTTGAGTGAAGTTCTCCTGCATCAAAGTGTTCGATAAAAGCAAGAGCTTTTAGACCATCTATTGCCCCACTAAATGTATCAAATTTCACACCGCCACCTTCCTTGAAATCCTCAGCCTTTCCCAAAGGCATCATTACCATGTGGGAAAGATCTAAAAAAGTTTTTCCCTATAGTACATATCCCATGCTAGGACCAACTAAATCTTTTGCAGACATGCCCTGCATGCCATACACTCCTACATGTCCTTCGCTCTTTTCTCTACTCTTTGTCCCATACACTCCTCCACCTGGCATACCAACCCTAAAGCTAGGTTGCATACCTCTTTTGAGGTTCCCAAGCAGCCTAGAGGGGATCCCTTAGCCATGGTCTCACAAACAGAACCTCCTCCCATGAAGCTAGGGAAAGAAGGGCTGGGAAAAAGAGAAGGATGGAGATATTAGGGTCCCTATGGGCTCTGCCTATTGTACTGCACATGTATCCCAACACAATCTATAGTAGAGTTCATTTCCTATCATGCAACACATTAGTTGGTCTTGTCGTACAACATAGGCAAACTATGTAGGCTACTAATGGTGGTCCTAAAGTGGCAACTTTCAAAGCGACCCTTCTTTAAAGTCGTCATTGCTAAGCAACATACATTTTAAGTCATTAACTTTAGATGGTTTCTTTTTTTTAAAATGCTGATGCCTATCAATGGTATGTAGCACACAAGAAGCTCCAGCAATGAATGAGACCCTAGCCTTTTCATTTGTTTACATATAATGTTTATAAAAAAGAGAGAGATAAATTATACATTCTCTTCCTTCTCCTTGTAAGGTTTAAACTAGTGCCCTACCCGTGCTTTGCATGGGCATTAAATGCTCTCCAAACCTCCAGTCTCTCCCTGAACCACCATCGTCTTGCCATGTCACCAGTTTTGGTAAATTTCTCCTTAATATATATAGAGATAGAGATAGAGATAGAGATACAGACGATAGAGAAGAGATAGAGATAGAGATAGAGATAGAGATAGAGATAGAGATAGAGATAGAGATAGAGATAGAGATAGAGATAGAGATATAAAGAAGAGATATAGATATAGAGAAGAGAAGAGATAGAGATAGAGAAGAAGATAGAGAAGATAACTATACATATGGATTGTAGAGGGAAGACACACACACATGCACACGCTTTGGGACAGTTCTAAAAGGGGTCACTCCTTCCTCTGAAACTCCCTTGTACACACCAGTTCTGAAACTCGCTTCTACACTAGTTCTAAAAGGGGCTATCGCTCCTTCCTCTGATGCCACAGCTACTCTTTAGGACACTGCCTCTTAGTTTTGATATCGGCCTGTCCTTTGCATCTATTACTTTGCCTGTATGGAACAAATGATGGGTGATGCATCCGCCAGAATGGTGGCCATTGTGAGGAACTGGTCCCCAAATGACCATGCACAACTTATCAAAAGGTTTAGGGAGTCTGATGGTTTGTTAGACAAGATTTGGGAGGAGGCAAAGCTTTTCAACGATTCACCAATTCCAGACCTCTCAGAGGCAAAGAGGTCTCAAGTAGAGCGACTACAAATTCTCTTGCTCTCATCGATCATCCATGGCAAGCCATCAGTGCCACATGATATCATTCAGGCCGAGTTTGTCTCTTCTCTAATGATTATGATGATGATGATGTCATTATTGATGATTTGACTATGTACTACTTATGACTTAGTATTCAACTTGGGTGATGATGCTCGTTTAGTAGCTTTGCCCTTTTTGCTTGTTGTATCGATTTTTATATCAGTCTCATAGACCCATCGGTCTTCCATAGACTCTGATAAACTCTCTCTCTCTCTCTCTCTCTCCCCTCTATTACTCTCCTTGCACCATGGATTCTTACTACTTATAGAATCTGTGTTATGTTGAGTAGCAGGAATGAAGTTTGTTGTTGCTGCTAGTGGGGTTTGGAACTAGTCTGAGCTTGCTTGGGCTGGCTTGCATTGAACATCATCTCTTGATTTTGTGCTATAGTCAAGGCCCAAAGTTTTGTACATGAAACTGATTGTTGTTGTCCAGACCTTGGGTGAGCTGCTTCATCTTTCTTCCTCTGACTTCCCCAAAGTTTGGCCATGGTGATGACATTGTTGGAGAAACTGAGTACGAATAACGTATTTTGGGGAAGTTGGTTGAACTCATCCTTAATATTGGTCTTGTATTAGGGCATAAGAAATCCTAGTTTGACAAAAGTCTCCCTATGTGATTGGGTGTGAACGTCCTTGGGCACTGTTTCGTGAATAATATGTCATTAACTCTTACCTGATAAACTATCCACAATACACATGATAATTGGAACCCCCAACATAGAAGTATATTAATGAAGTATTTTATTTGTGTACAAAGTTCTAAGGGCTTGCAAACCATGTCAGGAAAAAGGCATTCACACAGTTTTGTGGACACATTATAGGATACAATCACACAAAAACAAGTTACACAAAATTAGTTTAAAGCAAGCAGGTATGTGTATCCTTAATGTGTGCATTGGATATATTGCCCTTTCGTGGAGTTTGTGAATAGGTCTTCTTGAGCATGGATTTGGCTCAGTGGGAAGCCTAAACCAATGGGTTCCACATATTGGCCGCTCTATAGTCTATGTGCACATAATGCAATATATCACCCCTTCATGGAATTTGTGAATAGTAGGTCTTCCTAAGCATGGATTTGGCTCAGTTGGAAGTGAACAGTGGGTTTCACACGTTGGCCACTTGATGGGTGACAGGTGACCTGGACATGCAAATGTATGTGCATATGTGTATACGTGGTTACCAGTTTGGAAGGATGGTTTAGGACCCCAACAATACTCCCTGTTGTCACTAGGGTATCATGAGCTTGTGTTTTTCCCATAGCTATAGCTTATAAGGCAACATTTGGAAGAATGGTTTAAGGACCTCAACGATACTCCTATTGTCACCAAGGTATCACCAGCTTGTGTTTTTTCCTCTTTATTAGTAATGATCTTATTCAATAGAAACCCTAACTTTATCGTAAATCTGGCAGAACCCTAACCCTAGAATAGAATTGTTGTAGAGTTTGCGGTACAATTGCAGAAACCCTTACGATGATGCAGCTTCATAAGGTCAGGCATCATAGAGAGAGGTCACAATTCAAATACATATAGAGTTGGTTCATATGTGTAGCATTTGTGTGATTTTGTCATTGTCTTTTTGCAGTGTGAAAAATTGTTAGCCGCCTTTTCAAAATATACATGCATGTGGGTGTTTTCAAGCAAAAAATTCAACATTTCGTACAATCTTGGGGTTTTGGCAATTAACAAGTTAGACACTCTAAAGGCCAAGTTTATAGTTAAGTTAAAAATGTTATGCTTGTCTTGGCTATGCTAACTCTTCCTAGTGCATTCAAACAATCGATGGCCTTGGATTAAAGCGGGTTTAAGAATCTTGGTTAGCAAAAAGTTCATGGGTTGTTGAGTAAGGAGTTAAAGTTCAGTTTTGATAGATGTTGGTTTGTTTGCATGGAAACACATCTTGAACACTACAACATGACCAAGAGTACCCTATATTATAATGTATAGATTAAGCATTCACATTCCTGATTTCAGTTTTCATTCTTTGACATTCTTTCACTAACTAAATTCAAATATGTGCCACGTGATAATAATATGATGTGCATTATTCCAAATTCACTTTCCATTTATGAGAGGGTTGACTTTTTATCGTAAACTTAGCCTTTTTTTCTTGTAATTTTGAAGAAAGCAAGAGAGCCTTGAGAAGGTATTTATTTCGCCTTGTTGGACATGGAATGGCTAGCGAATGGCTGCTGGCAAGTTCGGCATTCAAAGTCACTTGTGCCTGAAGGTTTGAGCTCCCTTTCAGCACCAAAATGCAAAGGGGGCAGGATTGGAAGAATCCAAACTGAGAAAGTGTGAAAAAAGCGAGCAGGCAAAGGATCAAAAGCTGCAAAGGTGATGGCTGGGTCTGCTAGCATTGTTACATTTTGCGTAGCTGAATCAGAATGGCGTTATAGGAAGGGGGATTAATTGCAAAGCCATAGAGGTGGAGCTTGAGGGAAAGGAGAAGGATGTGGATATGGAAGAGATGGGGATAGCTAAAGGCATGGGAGCTGTGCAGGAGCAGGGGCTGCATGACAGAATCGCCATAGCCAGAGCTTGTGCAGAACAAGCATTGAGGCTTTCAAGATGAAAAAAAAAGAAACAATCATAAAATCTTCATTGACAGAAAAAAATGCCAAGACGAATTTGCATTCGACTGTCCATGCATTGATTGCAAGTGGAAGACGCCCATCCATGAACAACGACTTTTGTACCACAATATCATAAAGTCATAAATACTACTGTGCCAGAGTTGGTTGCAACCAAAAGGAAATTCTCACCCCAATAGAGGGCAGGCCAGTAAAATTGCCATCACAATACACCTGGAGTAAGGAAGACCAGGGATGTTTTGAGAGCACCTAGAAGTGAGCCTATTTTGCACAGGTCCACCAGGGTTAGGTATCCTGTGGCGATGTCCGGGCTAAGTGCCATCACAATTCAATGTGCTAGGCAGCCATAAGGAAGAAGATCGCTCCCATGGTGTAGCAGCTGGCTTTTTTGTTGATGATCCAGCAGCTGTGCTGCGTGACTAACATGCAGTAATGTCTGCCTGCGTACTTGCTTGCTAGTTGATTATCCAGCATGACTAACATGTATTACCACTTTTCGTACTTACTTGCTCGTTGATTATCCAGCATGACTAACATAATGTCTGTCTACGTACGTACTTGCTATTTGATTATCCGGCAGCTGCCTGCATGACCAACGATATGTCTGTCTACGTTCTGGCCGCTGGGTATCTTTACAACCCTTCACGGGATGACCAGTGATCATAAACGACACTCTACACCAAACTTTCTTCCTTTAGCCCGCACTATCTTGTTATCACTACCGAGCTCCATTATCCCTCCCACGTTTGCCGTCCTACAAGCCTTTCCAAAAGCAAGGCCCAAAAGCACCTCCCATGTGGATTCCTGCAGCTGCTTCCCCCGTCCGTGCAGGTCTGTCGTTAGTTTTGTTTCATTCCTGCTTCCCCACTCGCATGCAACGGTTTAGCTCATAACAGCACCTCGAGCTTCGCGAAGCCCACCTCGGCCAGCATCTAGAGTCACCAGCTTCATGGCCAACCTCTTACCTATCCCCATTTTACTTTTCTTGTTGCTCCCGCTCGTCTTCGGCCCCTCGCACGCTCAGCTCTACGATGGAGACCTCCATGCTCTCATGGATATCAGGAGCAGCTTAGCGGACCTGCCCGGTTCTTCCTTCTTTGATTCTTGGATTTTCGACGTCGATCCTTGCAACTCCTTTATGGGATTGGTCTGCGGTTTTGTTGATGGAGCGTTGCGAGTACGGGAGCTGAATCTAGGCACTGGATTATCTGATTCACCGGGATTGCATGGCTGGCTGCACATGTCACTGGGAGATCTCTCTGCGCTTCAGCAACTCACGGTATCTCCAGGGAGCCTGGGAGGTGAGCTTCCAGACAGTCTGGGAAGCTTGTTTCAGCTTGTGTTCTTAGGAATCAGCAAAAATCGCATCTCAGGTCCGATTCCAAACAGTTTGACCCGCTTGAAGAACCTTCGGACGCTAGACTTAAGTTTCAATAAACTAACAGGCTTCATTCCGAAGGGGTTGGGTATGCTGCCGAATCTTGAAGCACTCGTACTAGCTCACAATGATCTTGTGGGTGAAATACCAGACATTACGAGCCCGCTCGTACATCTGGACCTGCGTGAGAATACATTGTCGGGGGAGCTGCCAGCTCTCCCGATATCTCTGAATTACTTGTGTGTATCGAAGAACGCGCTCTCCGGGAACCTTGCCAATGTTGCTGCCCTGACAAATCTCTACTATTTAGATTTGAGCTTCAACAAACTAAGAGGAAGCCTACCTTCATCGCTCCTTGGGTTCAAGCTGCACTTTCTCCTCCTCGAACGTAATTTTCTGTCCGGAAATGTCGATCCTCCCACCTTGGTGGGCATGTATATCTTGGATCTTAGCTACAACTCTTTCTCTGGCCGACTATCGCCACTTCTGTCAACAGCGGCCAATATCTATCTTGACCATAATCGATTCAGCGGAGAGGTTCCACAAGAGTTCGTTGATCAGCTTCTATCTGGCAATCTGCAGACACTGTACCTGCAAGACAATTTCTTTACTAAGTTTCCAGTAGATCAAACTGTGTTACTCCCTGTGACAAGCTCGTTGTGCATCCAGTACAATTGCATGGAGATCCCCTGGCAATCGCATTGTCCAGCAAAAGTGGGAAATGAAAAGCTACGACCAGATTCCCAGTGCATTCAATCTAACAAGCAGCGACCATAACTGATGAATGAGGAAGCAATTCAAAGATTGGATATGCTTGACCTCCCCCTATTGACATTCAGACATTCAGTCTCTATTTCTCCATGAACTTCTGGAATGCACTCTCTTTATTTATTGCTAAAATAAATCGATTCGCACATTCTAATTTACATCTCTCATGTCTACAGAATAGGCATTTGTGATGGGAAAACCATGACGAAATTCAGCACTATAAAATATCACGAGTCGTCTAAGTAGCATGACCCGTCTATAACGGGTTACAGACCCCCTCCGCTCGGTCTCACGGTGGGATCTGAATTTTAAGAAAATAAAAATTTAAGTTTCAAGACCCCTCAATCGTTGAGTTTGTCAATTGCAAGTGTTGTGATTGTGCCATAAATTTAGCAACTTTTATAAAATGTTCCACATGATTCAGAGTGTGATTAAAAGATGTCCATATACCAAGTGCCCAATGATTGACAACCTAGGCTTCATCCTTAAATAATTTGCACTACCAAGGCCATTTCTAGAATTCAAAGAGAAGAGAGAAGGACCTAGTTAATTAGCTTTCACATATTTGCATTCTTTAAACGGTTTTACTTCTATTCCCCAAGCTTTCACTTATTGCATTCTTAGCCTATATTTTGATCCTCATATTTGAATTTACCACTACCTATGCCATGAGGGGTGTTCGTTCTGCGGTGGCACAGAGCACAAAACGTCTCTCTCTCTCTCTCTCTCTCTCTCTCTCTCTCACCATTTCTAGAATTCAAAGAGTAGAGAGAACGGCCCAATTGATTAGCTTTCACATATTCGCATTCTTAAAACAGTTTTACTTCTATTCGCCAAGCTTTCACATACTGCATTCTTAGCCTATTCGATCCTCATATTTGAATTTACCGCTACCTTCAACATGAGGGGTGTTCGTTTTGCAGTGGCAAAGAGCACATAACGTCTCTCTCTCTCTCTCTCCCCCCTCTCCTATCTCTCTCTATCTCTTATGCCTCTCTGTTTGTCTTCTTATATATATATATATCCCTCTCCTATCTCTCTCTATCTCTTATGCCTCTCTGTCTGTCTTCTTATATATATATATATATATATGTATATGTATATGTATATGCATATATATATATATATATGTATGTATGTATATGCATATATATATATATATATGTATATGTATCTCTCTCTCTCTCTCTCTCTCTCTCTGCTATCTCTCCTTCCCCTCTCTCTGTTATGTCACTTTCTGTCATCTACTTTGCATCTCAGTAGACCTTGGGTCAGCGTGCAGTCAATGTAAAGACTGCATAGTCTTGCATTTCGCACGACACATGGTAGGCAAGTGATGTGAAATCCATCTTGATGCGCCACGTCCTACATCATCTGCATCCGTGATGCGCGACGCACCATGTCAACATCTGCATGTAGCGCAATCTATAGTCAGAGAGCCAACACTCACCAATCTACTCTTGCGACGTGTCATCATTGCGCGTGCTCCTTCGAGCCTCCACCTACCCCCCGAACCTCTTGCGAAACTCTTTCTTGCTCTTTTCGAACCTCCAAAATGGCTCCATGTTGAAACCTCTCCTTAAGGAATAGAGTAGATATGGCAATGCTTCCTAAGTGAATCGTTGACTTTTCAAGAGCAAGTTCTCAACTATAAGTTACATGGAGTGACGAAAGCTTAGGCAGTTGGGAATTCACCCATCTAAGCTTAATGCAAGCATTTGAATACCACCGGCCTAGTACATTTGAATGCCGCCCTAGGTACTACCTTGCAATGTAGGCCACTTGCCGATGTGCCCCCTAAAAGTTGGGCAATGTGGGTGAGTGTGTTTCAGAGGAGTGTGTTTTGGGCATTGTGGGTGAGGGTGTTTTGGGGGATCCATTCACCCTATCGTCACTACACAAACAAAGTGGTAAAGCCACATAGGCCATCCTTGAAGAGATAGATATGTTAGGTCCAAGTTCTTGTCTTTTTATTTTATGTGCATATAAAAGTAATAGAATGGTCCGTCCACTAGGCATAAGAGGTTCCTGTAATGGATTTGCTTTTGGAAATGTTTATCCAAATGTAATCTAGGATGCTTCCATTATGAACCGAGTGGGAGAGAAGTAAGGAGTCTCACTTGCAGCTTTCTCACATACACAATGGGGGAATACACACAAAGGTGGAGGCTGAAAATAGCTTTCCTCTTCTTAGTTGTGAAAGCCAAAAAAACTCTCTCTTAGTACAAAAGGAATAGGTGAACCCTATATGTGGGTCTCAAACCAAACTCAGCTAACCTAGGTGGCATACTAACTGAGCCACTAACTAGAGTACATAAAGATAGCTGCCATCTAGCTATTATTCATGGGCGATGTACCAACCGCATTTGCAACTAACAAGTCGGTGACATAAATGGACAACGGTCACCCTGGCATATCACGAGTGGAGCTCGATATCTCAACACTCCCCCTCGAGCTCAATCCCAATTCCTGCACACCAAGCAGGTCTCTGAACTTGCGCAGCTTCTTTGTGCCCAATGCCTTCATGAATATGTCAGCTACCTAATCCTCCGTTCTGACATAAACTAGATCAATAAAACCTACTAGAACCTTCTCCCACACATAGTGATAATGCACCTCAATTTTCTTTATTCTAGCATGATAGACTGGGTTATTTACCAAGTGTATACTGCTCATGTTGTCACAATAAATGACAACTGGCCCAGGATGCATATTAGAAAGTAGCTTATACAACCAAGCTGCCATACATGCAGCCATTGCGGCACCCCTGTACTCAGCCTCTGTGCTCGACAAGGCAACTGTAGGCTATTTCTTACTGCTCCAAGTGACTGCAGCACTCCCAAAAGAGAACACATATCCACTGGTAGATCGTCTATCAGAAATACTACTAGCCCAATCAGCATCAGTGTATCCATGCAACTGTATCTAAACCCCAATCTCATAAAATAGTCCATACTGCAATGTGGACTTCACATACCTCAATATGCGTCTAGCCGCATCCAAATGCGGTTTCTTGGAGCCTGCATAAACTGACTTACTAACCCAACAACATAGCTCAAATCTAGCCGGGTAATAGTCATATAAATCAAACTTCCTACTATGCGTCTGTACATAGTAGGGTCTTCTAGAAGCACACCTGCATCTGCGCTCAACTTCACATTCTGCTCCAAAGGAACTAAAATAGGCTTACAGCCTGTCATCCCATATTTGGACAGCATGTCCAATCCATACTGCCTCTGCAAGAGCCATATCCCACTTGTGGATCTAATCACCTCAATGCCCAAGAAGTAACGCAACTCTCCCAAATCCTTCATCTCAAACTTCTACTTCAATAGCATTTTCACATGAAGGATATCTTTATCACTATCACCTATGATGATCAAATCATCAACATAAATGACAAGCAACATAATGCCTTTCTCTATTTTTATCACATAAAGTGAGAAATTTGCCTTGGAAATCTGAAAGTCAATAGTGACAAGATACTATCCTATCTTGTGAGACCATACTCTGGGTGCTTACTTTAAGCCATACAAGGCTTTCTTCAACCTGCAAACAATGAGCAACATGCACATAACCTGGTGGCTGCGCCATATAGACGTCTTCTTGCAAATCACCATGCAAGAAGGCATTCTTTACATCCATATGATGTAAAGACCATCCCTTTGATGCAGCCATAGCAATGACTGCTCTTACAGTTGCCATCCTTGCAATCGGATTGGATGTTTCTTCATAATCAATGCCATATGTTTGTGCATACCCCTTGACAACTAATCTTGCTTGTATCTGCTTACAAAACAATCTGCATTGTGCATCACATTATAAACCCACTTGCAGCCAATTGCATTCTTGTCTTTAGGCAAAGGCACAAATTCCCATGTAGCATTTGCTTCCAAGGCATCCATTTCTTCATCCATGGCTTTCTCGCATTTTTCTTTTCCCATGGCTTGCTCAAAAGAAGTGGGTTCTATTTCGTGTATCACTTTGACCATATAGGCATAGTGAATGGCTATAAATCCATCATATTTCAACCTATCCACAGGATACTTAACTCTGGTAGACCTGCAAAAAATAGGCTCACTACCAGGTGCTCTCAAAACATCCCTTGTCTTCCTTACTCCAGGTGTAACAATAGAAGGAATACCCAACTCATCATCAAGGCTCTGTTCTGAGCCATTGGATTCACCATCCACCTAAGAGTGACCTGCATTCACATCAACCATGGGCTGATATACTTTCTCTTTTCCCTTTCGTGATACTTGCATACCATATCTGCATTGCCTTGAGGAGATTCTCTTGATCTCAATCTGCCTGTCCATGGCGAAGTATGTGAACCACTGCTAGAGGACACTACAAGTCCACTAATATTTTCTCATCTACAATTTTCTTCACCTTCATGTGGTAGTCATTGATGCTCATATTTTCTCTTTGCACATTATGCAACTCCTGCTTGAGGTGCATTTTCCTAGCCTTGCATATTTGTGCTGTACATTTTTGTCAAAGTATCCCATGCCTCCTTCGGTGTGCTTGCATCTTGAATATGCACAATCATAGAATCTGAAATACTGATAGATAGCCAGCACATAACTTTTATGGCTCTCTCATGATATCCTTTAAATGCCTGCAACTCCTGTTGATTGGGAACATTGGGAATAGCTGGTTCTTGTTCAGCTCTAGTAATGAACTCCCAATAGCCTTTTCCCTTAAGGAAATTCGTCATTCTAAACTTCCATGCTTGGAAGTTGTTCTTTTCAAGCTTTTCACTGACTATCTGTGAAAGAGCATCAGATGCCATTACAGAACACTACAAAAATATCCTGTCATAGCAAAAACACAACTTCTGCCTCACAAGGGCAAATTTGCAAAATTGATCAAGGTGGTATTTGACCACACAGTCACTTCCTAGTGACGATTTTGCATCAACAGGTAGTAAAAATGATTCTATCACTCCCAATATATTTGCGCACAGGCATATGATGCAATTTCTATAGCAACTTTTCACCGACCTATGGAATAGTGGTCGCAAAGCAAAAAACAAGGCTTTTCTGAGTGCCTGCAGAAAACTTCTGCCGCTAAAACGGGCCCTGAAATGGCCTCGAATCAAAAAAATAATGTCACCAATGACTTTGCCCATTCCTGGAGCATATATTGCCCTCTTGCCACACTATGAAGGGCGTCCCAATCTGAGATAGTGCACTCTTGCACTTTTCGGCTGTGCTACTTGTAGAGATTTGCTCCCAAACTCGAAAAAGGAAAGCAACACTGATCCTCTTACCAAGACACCGTGAACTTGGTTTGCTTTCTTGAGCTCCTTACCATGAACTGAGTTCTGATACCATGTGAAGAGAGTGGGAGAGAAGTAAGGAGTCTCACTTTTAGCTTTCTCACATACACAATGGGAGAATATACACAAAGGTGGAGGTTGAAAATAGTTTTCCTCTTCTTAGTTGTGAGAGCAAAAAAACTCTCTCTTAGTACAAAAGGAATAGGTGAACCCTATATGTGGGTCTCAAACCGAACTCAGCTAACCTAGGTGGTATACTAACTGAGCCACTAACTAGAGTACATAAAAGATAACTATCATCCAACTATTATTCATGGGTGGTGTACCAACCGCATCTGCAGCTAACAAGTCGGTGACATAAATGCACAACGGTCCCCCTGGCATATCATGAGTGGAGCTCGATATCTCAACATCCATACATTGTCATGGGAACTTCAATGTGCATGTTCAAATTGTATTTGCACATAAGCAGGAGGAGTTTTGATGCAGCGAAATTTTGTTTGTGCATGTCATTATTGAAATCACAAATGAGGAATTTTTTTCTTTCTTTCATGATTATTCGCTGCAAGCATTCTGTCTAGAAGAGTGAGAAGAGATTGTCTATTGATATTGGGGGGCTTGTAGATGGCCATAATCTTGCCATAATCATGTAATTAATCTCATATTTTGATTTGTGAGCTTCTATGATTTCTATTCCATTTAATTCATATATAGCATGGCGTTGGAGAATGACATTCTCAGGTAGGAGAACACATGAACTATTTGAGGAGTAGCTTTGTATTGCATGGAAAGTATTAGGTATGAATGTTTCTTTTTTTCAGTTCTTGGAGAATGACATTCTTAAGTAGGAGAACACATGAACTATTTGAGTAATAGCTTTCTATTGCATGGAAAGTATTAGGTATGAATGTTTCTTTTTTTTTGTTCTTGTTTCTTGTAGGTAGATGAATCTATCAAGTGAAGTATTTGTTGTATGTCAATGTTGTATTTTTCTAATGACCTTGTCTCCAAAGATTGAATGTTCATGTTGATTAATTTTTTCTTTTTGAATGTTTGTTCTCTAACTATTTCCCATCGTTTTGAATTGCTACGCCTCTCCATTTCTTCTTGGACATCTGTGTCAACATGCAAGTTATTCTAGAGAGTCCAACAAGTAAATATTTTGATTTTTTTTCATGCGAAATAAGGTTGTGTATGCTAAGCTATGACCACGTACCTTCTTGGGAGAGGAGGCTACTCTCTCCATTGTGAGGCCTTGGGATCAATGAATTTTCCTTGTGGCTACTGGTTTGATAGGAAATTGTTGTCTTGTGAGGATGTTAGTTTTAGATGGTCCTATTTGAACTTCCTTTGCAATTTGCAAAATTGGCATCCAATCTTGGTTTATTTGGCCTATGTACAAGTCCTTGTTAGCTTTCCTGGTGCCAATTCAATTCAACCCCCATATCCTTTAGTGTATCAAACTCCCATGGCTTCTTCCTATATTGTAATATACACAAACATCTAGGAGGACAAGTGGAGGGTTGGCACAAGGAATCTTGCCACCTCATCATACTTTCCCCATTATTTAACTTGCATTCTTGGACTATCTACAACCCCCCCCACATGGCTCTATCCTACATGGAGGGAATAATCCAAGATAATATCCATATCCACCTATTGTATATTACTTTTCCCATGGTTCTTGGGCCATGTCTCACTAAATGCAGGCATGGGGCTGCTTAGGTGGAGGGGTGGCACATGGAGGAACCATGCCACCTCAAAATTTTATAATATAACTACCATGGGTTATGTACAACACACCTATGGATCCTGTTACATGGAAGGGTGGCACATGGTCATGCCCTACCACCTCAACCTTGGGCCCTATGCACACCATATTTTATTATACTATTGCCACACATACAAGAACACACACATATTTATGCCTTTTACCTTGGTTATTTTTATCTATAATTGTGTGTGTGTGTGTGTGTGTGTGTGTGAGAGAGAGAGAGAGAGAGAGAGAGAGAGAGAGAGAGAGAGAGAGAGAGAAAGAGAGAGAGAGAGAGAGAGAGAGAGAGAGAGAGAGAGAGAGGTGAGGCCCTCTAGAGAGTTCTATAAGCATGTTGTGCTACCCTTGTGAGATACCTCGAGCTGATCTACTATCTCTGCTAGGGCCTATTCTCCCATCATGACCGTTCTCTGGGCCTCCCTACAATTCATGGAAACTTTGCCAGGTCCCACTTGACTATCGCAACCTCTCCGTGTTTCTTCTGCAAAACCTGTGTCCTAAGTTGTCTCCCCCTCTATGGTTTGTTTCGTTTTCAAACAACTCGTCTATGGGTCTTTACTTCTCATGTGTAATTTCTACAACAAGGTCGCCTACACTCACATTCCATTCTCTCTTTGTTGTCACCATATCATACTTCCTAGCTAATGCCCTCTGCATGTGTGAGTGGGGGTATGCTTTGAAAACTTTTAAATTGTGTATGTGTAATCAACAGTTTTCCTTGCCTTTTCATCTACTATTCATACGCCCTTTTTCTTCCTATTATAAGGTTGCAATTCTTTGTTATATACAACCTCCTTGTTTTGGGTTTTTAGCTTCTTACCTTTTTGTCATTGCATAAAGTATCTAGACAATTCCAATTCATTAACACAAATGAAACCCATAATCGAGCATTGATATTGAAGAGAAAACATGATCTCCAAATGTTAGAAGATGATTCAACTGATATATCTTATCAAACCATAATTGATAAGTTCATGAGAAGGAATGGATTGTATAATGTCTGGCTTGCTTCATTTGCTTTAGAGTACAAATTTTGAAATGAGTATTGCAAAATAAGATGGTATCCCAAAAGTATCTAATTTGCAAATTAAACATTGTGAAAGATCACATCAATTACTACAACAAAGAATTGCTTGTCTATTGTCCATTTAAGAATGATGAGTTCACACATCTTACTCACTTTGATACATGAAAAAATGCTTATCTTTCTTGAGAGGAAGCTATATTGTGCAACAATCAACTTCAACTATGATAACTTCATGACAAATGATAAAACCTTAGATGCAATGAATGTACAAGAAGACCTAGAGATAGATGAACACATAAGAAGGTTTCAAAAACTTGACATTGTGCACAACATTGGCCTTAACATGCCCAACTACTTAGTCCCAACCAATAAAGATCACATCAATTACTACAAAGAACATTTTCTTAGTCCCAACCAAGAAAGTAATGTTATTGTCCAATAAGCGGTACTTCAAACAAATTAGAAGCCTGAATTACGAGGAGATTATTAGCAAAGAAACATATTTGATGGCCTTCTTTTATGAAAAATAATTCATCCAAACAGAAAGTCAATCTCTTCTTTCTTGTGGAGCTAGAACAAACAAGGAAGACATATCTCCTGCTGCTTATTGTTCAAGGACTAATTAGATATTACAACCAGATCATACAAGACCTTGAAACAACCTTGCCAATAGTCCTAATGCTTGCCTACATTAGCAAGGTTGCATACAACATAAATGGAACTACCATGGTCCATTCATTCCACAATGTACTTAAGTACCCATTCATAGAAAAAACCTTACATCCCTCCCATAAGAAAAATTAGATACATTGATGACATAGATAGGCACATTAATTACTTGTGTTTGATAAAATATCCCTTACTGTGGCAGAAGAAGTATGAATTTGCTGACCTCTGCATGCGCTCACTCAAAAGGAGATTCAACAACAAACACTTTAGTGACCTTGATGTCATTTATTGTGGGGATTTCTATCAAGCAAGATTACTGGGTCTTTAAACTAAATGAGGATACATTAGACTCTATGGCAAGCACATATTGAAGGAATAAAATAGAGTGCGATCAACTCCATGAAACAACTTGTCAATGTGATAATATGTTTGTGACCACGTTAAAATCATTTGGAACTTGCACTCACACATAAGAGCAAATTGATTACATAAACACTAAATGCTTTTGTGATCGTCCTAAATACCACACCTCTTCTACAAAGCCTTGCAAATGAAGAAACACAATGAATCTTTGCTGCAACTAGTGCAAGGAAATACATATACAATCAAGTCAATTGATGAGGTAGTCGATAGAGCGAGCGGGAAAAAGCGAGCAAGCCCAAAAAAGCAAGCGAGAATTTGTTTAAGCCGCTAGGAAAATTAAGCAAGAAAAGAAGGAATCTAAGTGTTCCATAAAATAATTACTTGAAGTAGAAGTATTCAAAAGGGAGGTCATGTGTCACATCTCTAAAGGTAAGGACTATTTTAACATCACCCATTTGGGTTTGGCAATTACCATGGAGGGGGGGGAGTTCAAGCATGTAACATAGTACTTCAATGCATTGAGGTGTATTTTTTTATTAGGGGGACTTACATGCCATTTATGTGCATGAGGGGGTTTATAAAATAGCAACTTAACATAATTTATATATGTTAATTTATGAAGGGGTTTCACAATTTTAAGATTGAAAATGTAAACACGAGTAGGGTTTAACCAAGTACATGATAAAATGTAAAAATGAAAGAATAGGGGTAATTTTAAGAACATGCTTATGGGTTTATGAAGAGTAACTCCTCGATCGTAATTAAAAGGCAGTCGAATGTTAAAATTTGGCTTTTTTTTTTTTGCCAAAATAGATGGTGTCTCTCGCTCCCTATTATGGGAAGCGTTGATTTAAATTTGGTGCAACAAATTGAACAAATTTTCATAAATATCATATTTTGATGCATGCAATTTTTTTAGATGATGTAAAAAGGCATGATATTCATTTAAATCAAGCCTTGCCATTTGTATTTAACAATCAAAAGATGTAGGGATGTCAAAAACTTTTTTTTTGAGCCAAACAACCAAATTTGGACAACTTGCAAAGATATAGGGATGTGAAAATGTCATCTTTTGGGCCAAAAATAGGGAGCGCATGTTACGTTAACATGCTTACTATTTTGGCAAAAAAAAAGATGACATTTTCACAACCCTATAACTTTGTATTTACAAGTCCGAATGGGGTATTGTTACATATCAAATCAAATGCAAGGCATGATTTAGATGATTATCATGCCTTTTTGCACCATCCAATGCACTTTTGCACCAAAATATGAATTTGTGGCGATCAATTATCGTACTCGTTGAAATAGTAGGATGTAAGAGTGAATCATTGGGGAGGGATGTTTTGCAATAACAAAGAGACATGGGGTTTGTTCCAAGAGTGAATAGAGTAAAAAATCTAAGCATTTACATATGCATTAAATGTAGACAAATCCATTCAAGGAGTCCTTGTTGGAAATGCCCCACTTGTGTGGAAGGTTTCATTGATGATCTCAATTATTATGGTGGAAGGAGAGAACTTAATTGCACTAAGGTTTGCCTTTGGTACTAATGATGAATTGGCAATGAAACATACCAACTCTCTTATGGGTGATGTGAAATTAATATTAGTGGCTTTAAAGTTATATGCATATTTACCTTCTAGCATTGAGGAAACATATGGACAGTTGAATAGATTATATTTTATTGCTACTAAAATAGGGGATCTATAAATATTTTATTGTTTTGTGTCATTGGCTGTTTGTCTCTCAGTTTTTGGTAATCCTTGCAATTGACCACTTTAATGAAAAGCCAATAGCTAAAAGATATTATCTGATCCCAAAGCAACAGACCAGCTTAAGACAACCATAAAGATCAAAGAGGGTATGCTTCTTGTAGAGCTCTCCTCAAGGAACATTCACCAACAAGACAGCCTTGTGAATGGCTACAATGGGGTCTTCAAAGGAATGTCTAGATATGATGGGTCAATAATCAAGGGCAAGGATATTGTCTAGATACACTTTTTGCAAGGAGGAGCACCAGGAAAGCTAACAAGGACTTGTACATAGCCCAAATAAACCAAGATTGAAAAATGGTATGTTTTCTCTCTTTTGTAGGGCCAGTCCACGAAACACCGAGCGGGACTTTTCCAAGTAAGAAAGTGCTTCTTCTTTTTTCCTTTTTTTGTTTCTGTTATTTGCATTGGTCTACAGCTAGTGCTTTAAGTGCTAACTGCAGTGATGGGCGTATGAACCCTTTCTTCCCCTTTCTTCTCTTATTCCCTTTTCTTTCCCTCTTTTCCTCTTTTCCTCACTCTTTCCCCCCTCTTTTCCTCCCTCTCTTATTTCCTCTTCTTCCTCTCTTTTCTTCTTTTCCCCTCTTCCTTCATCTTCCTTCTCTTCTTTTCCCCTCTCTTATTTCCTCTCTTTCATCCTCTTTTCTCTTCTTTTCATAAGCATATGCATTTGCCTATGCTTATGCTAATATGCTTATGCTTATGCTTATGTATGAGCATGTGCTCATATGCTCATATGCTTTTCCCCTTTCTTTTTTCTTCTCTTTTTCCCTCTTCTTTCTCTTCTTTTCCCCTCTCTTATTTCCTCTCTTTCATCATCTTTTCTCCTCTTTTCATAAGCGTATGCATTTGCCTATGCTTATGCATGAGCATATGCTCATATGCTCATGCATAAGCATAAGCATATTCTTTCTCTTTTTTCCTCTCTTTTCTTCTTTTCCCCTCTCTTTTTTCCTTCTCTTTTCCCCTCTTTCTTTCTCTTCTTTCTCTGCTTTTCCCCTCTCTTATTTCCTCTCTTTCATCCTCTTTTCTCTTCTTTTCATAAGCATATTCATTTGTCTATGTATCTCTCTTATAAGCTTATGCTTATGCATGAGCATATGCTCATATGCTCATGCATAAGCATAAGCATATGCTTTCTCTCTTTTTCTCTTTTTTCTCCACTTTTCTTCTTTTCTCCTCTATTTTCTTATTTTTCCCTCTTCTTTTTCCTTCTCTTATGCTTATGCTCTTTTCCCCTCTTCTTTTCCCCTCTCTTTTTTCATTCTTTTCCCCCCTCTTTCTTCCTCTTCCTTCTCTTCTTTTCCCTTCTCTTATTTCCTCTCTTTCATCCTCTTTTCTCTTCTTTTCATAAGCATATGCATTTGCCTATGTTTATGCTCATATGCTTATGCTTATGCATGAGCATATGCTCATATGCTCATATGCTTATCCCCTCTCTTTTTTCGTTCTCTTTTCTCATCTTCCTTTCTCTTCCTTCTCTTCTTTTCCCCTCTCTTATTTCCTCTCTCTCATCCTCTCTTCTATTCTTTTCTTAAGCATATGCATTTGCCTATGCTTATGCTCATATGCTTATGCTTATTCATGAGCATATGCTCATATGCTTTTCCTCTCTCTTTTTTCCTTCTCTTTTCCTCTCTTCCTTCCTCTTTTTCCCTCTCTTATTTCCTCTCTTTCATTTTCTTTTCTCTTCTTTTCATAAGCATATGCTTTCTCTCTTTTTCTCTTTTTCCCCCTCTTTTCTTCTTTTCTCCTCTCTTTTGAAAGGGTAATTTTGTAACAAACAATGTTATATATCTTTGACATGTATATGCTTCTGTCGCTCGGCTCGTTTGAGCGATTTTATATCACCCTTTTCACAAAGAAAATTTTGTAACAAATAACATTCTTTTGAATTACTTAAAAAATAACATTAGTGGGCAAAACAAGGCTTGCTGTGGCCCTATTTAGTCCCACTAATGTTTTTTTAAGCTTTTGTTAATCGTCACTATATAGCGACGTTTACTAGTGTCTCTATATAGCGACGTTTACTAGTGTCGCTATATAGCGACCTTTATTAGTGTTGCTATATAGCAATGCTTATATAGCAATGCTTCTTTTTCGACGCTAATAGCGACATTTTTGCGGCCATCAAAAAAAACTTTTTAGTGTAAAAAAGGTCGGTATTTTCTTTGAAAAAGGGCTTGTGCCTTGTAGTGCGAGAGGAAAAGTCTTGTTGCACACAATTGAGAGTATGTACCCACCAAGCTCACATGGAAGAAACCTCCTCTCACACCATGCATGTGGGGGGGTGGCATTTATTAGGAGAGATCCCTCTTTTGGCTATAAAAGAAGGGGGCTATTCCTTGATGTGACATGCTCATTCTTGTATAGACACCATGCTAGTATTTTGACTTTCCCATCCATCCTTTCAAATAAAGCATGACTCTCTTCCCTTGATGTCTCCATCTCTACATTCCATCTCGCATAATGTACATGCTCCTCTTCCCCCTCTCCCTTCCCCCTTGTGCCATAAACACTTGTTTTATTAATTTTGGACTTGTCAATGTACAAATTCATTTTTACATATACTTGTGGACTAGTTTTCGAATAAAATTTAAGAAAAACCCAATCTTCAAAGCACAGATGAAAACATAAAAACAAGCAATTTTTTTGATATTTTTGAAGGAGTTGAAACTAAAATTATAAAATTTAATACAGCCTCAGATAAGTTACACCAAAAAATAAGATTCAACAGTTGCAAACTCTCTTAATATTTATAATGGTGTTAGCAAACACCTTCAAAAGTTACAACTGTATTAAGCAAACTCTCACAATCTTTATAAATGTGTTGACAAACACCAAAAGTTACAATAATCCTCTCATTGGAATTCATTAATATTTGCTCTTGAAATCCTAGATTCAACCCATTCAAGGGCTGAGTTCATCTCATCATCATCGATGCAATTAAAACTACAGAACAGAAGTAAGGAATTATAAATTTTCTCTTGTATAGCACTTTGTTGATTCCAAATGGCTTGCGCTTCCTGGGGTGGAAATCTTCCATAATGAGCCACATGTGAAGTAACCTATATGAATGTAATCTATCTATTTCTCTAGTAGACCTACTTATTTTCCTCTCTCCTCCTTCTCTAAGCTCTTTTGACAAGCAAACTCGTCCTTCTCGTACTGGGTTAATAGAGCTCGGTGTCTCTTTCTCTGCTCCCTCTTCACCTCGTTCTTGATGATCCCCGATGGAATCAATGACTTTAAAAAGATCCATGGAGCTTTAAGCTACAAGAATATGGACTAGAGAAACAAGAGAGTGAGGGAGTAAGGTGAGATGGAGGAAGAGTTTGAGAGTAAGGCTATAAGATGAGTGCCAGAATGATAATGGGAGTAGACTCAAGTAAGGCTGGGGCAAGATTGAAGGAGTAAGATTGACGAGAGGAGGAAGGTAATGAGAGCGAAGTGGAAGAAGTGTTTGGCTATAAGGCTCCGGGCAAGATGGAAGGAGTAAGCTAACAAAATATGAAGAGGGGAGAGGAGAAGAGTGGAGATGAGAAGAGAGGGCACAGCTAGAGAGCACACCACAAATGACTAACTGTACACTAGATTTAGTTGAAAAAATAGAATATATACAAACCTTTTTAGGGTTAGGGTTAGGGTTAGGGGATCTAAACCTTTCCTTTAGAGCACTCTATAAGGTTAGTGCTATGCACATATGATCACATGATGGTGCTATGCACACACATGATGTTGAGCGTGAACTCTCAACACCTTCCCTCAAGATCAACATCATGAAGTAGGCCTTCCCTCAAGATGATAATTCTGGGGAATCGAAGGACTGAGCATTACATTCCATCACACCCCTTTAATGGGAATGTCCTTCTTCTGCGTCAAACCAAGAGCTAGTCGGTGTTTACAACTCTTTACTGAGTGGTTTGGTAAAGATGTCTGCAACATTTTCTTTGCTATCACAATGTTGCAGTGTGATGTCACCAAGTAACACACTTTCTCTAATGAAGTGCTCTCTGACATCAATGTGCTTTGTCTTGGAGTGATATACTAGATTTTTGGCCAATGCTTGAGCTGATTGATCATCACAGTATATTGTTGTTGGCTTTGACTCATCAAAGTAATCTGTTTCTGACAATAATCTTCTGAGCCATATAGCCTCACATGCACTTGTAGTGAGTGCTCTATATTTTGCTTCAATCGAAGACAAAGAAACAGTTGGCTATTTGTTTGACAACCATGATATAGCACCTTGACCAGGGAAAATGCATATCCCTGTGGTCTCATGATCTCTGCATAGTCACTGTCACAGTATCCATGCAACTGTGGATGACTTCTTGTGTATTCTTTCCCAAACTGTCTTGTACCTCTGATGTATCTCAAGACTCTTTTGGATGCATTCCAATGAGACTGTTTTGGATTTGCCATAAACTGTGCTAGTGAGCTTACTGCATAACAAATATCTAGCCGTGTGATTGTCAGATATATAAGAGATCCGATGAGTTGCCTGTAGTATCTGTCATTGACTCTAGGCTTTTCTGAATCTTTAGTAAGTTTCAAACTCTGTTCCATGGGAGTGGCTGCAATCTTGCAATCTGCCATATGAAACTTCTTCAGGAGATTGTCAACATACTTGAGCTTGACTCATGAATGTGCTATCTGAATCTCTTCAGAATGCAATTCCAAGACAATAGTGCATAAGTCCAAGATCTTTCATGTCGAACTCTGCAGATAAGTCTTCTTTCAATTTTTTGATGAAGCTATCCTTGCTTCCTATCACATTCATATCATCTACGTACAAAAGTGCAATAGTAATGTCTTCCCCTTGAACTTTGTAGTAGAGAGTATGATCTGCATTATATTTCATGTATCCCAGATCAACAAAATACTTGTCAATTCTGCTGTACCAACTTTTGGGTGCTTGCTTTAAGCCATAGAGACTTTTCTTGAGATGGCAAACCTTATTCCCCTTTCCTGGTTCAACATAACCTGCTAGCTGTTGCATGTAGACTTCCTCATCTAGATAACCATTGAGAAATGTATTCTTGACATCAAGCTGATACACATACCATTCGAGAGCCTGAAGGCTTTGGAGGTCGTGAATTCGATGGCTGCTTAGAGACGTGGCCGGTCATCAGAGATGGTGCAGGAGATTTCGTTTGCTACGGATTTTCGTCATTGAAGAGCTGTCGTGTTCGGTGTTCTGGCATTGGTACAGAGGCTGCTAGCCTCGGTCGTTCTGAGGAGCTTTCATTGAGCAGCCACTGGTCGTAGAAGAAGCTATGGCCTACGTTGAAGAAGGTCACTGTGCCAGGCATTGAAGGGCCATCGGGTGCCGAGAGCCTGAAGGCTTTGGAGGTCGCGAATTCGGTGGCTGCTTGGAGAGGTGGCCGGCCATCGGAGATGGCACAGGAGCTAGAGCCGTCATTGGTCATCGTAGGTAGGAGCTTCTACATGGCCTTTGTGAGCTGCTTGAGCGAGCGAGCTGTCGATGGTAGAAGGCATGGCATTACTCGTAGAGGTGTTGTCCACCGGTGAGATGCCTTTGCTGGAGTTTCCACGTCAGAGTCGTGTTGGCGATGGTGTTGAGAGTTGTGGTGCCATGAGCCCATGTAGAGCAAAGGTATGAGGCAGTCGATAGAGCGAGCGAGGAAAAGCGAGCGGGCCCAAAAAAGCGAGCGAGCTTTTCTACAATTTCCTTATCGAGGTACTCAACATAGCTTTGTGGAAACCACTATTTGGGAAGATTCTTGAAAATAAAACTTATGTTACTATGTGTAACTATACCAATATTGCGAATTATAGTCTACCTTAACTTCCAATTGGAGCCATACTCACATTATGCAATAATAATATGTGGGTTTGAAAGAAACCGAATTTCCACTCCAAAGCGGATTCCATTACTGATACAACAAATCTTTTGCATTTGAAATGGGTCTTATTATCAAACTCCTTCAATAATCAAAACAAATGTGTTGCTTGATATGTTGAACTTAGTAACGTAAACATCACTTCACCCATATGCGGGGAAAAAAAACTGTCTGTAGACTTCATAGCATGGGATTGCATCAACACTTATAACATTCAAAATGGTTCTTCTTATTAAAAGTGTTATCAACCATGAAAGAAAATGTTTAAAAATAGTTCACCCATATGTTGAAAAACCCAAGTGTCATTTATGACATTCAAAATTGTTCTTGCAACCATCCTGTAGTTCCTAGAGATTTTGCCCATACTTCCAACCCCTTTCCTTCAACCACTAAGAGGTATCTAATAGTTTTATAGAACACTTGAGATATCATCACCTCCTAATACAAAACCATTATTACTATTTTTAGAACACTTGAGATATCATCACCTCTTAATACAAGACCATTCTTACTATTTGTAGAACACTTGAGATATCATCACTCCTTCCCTTTAGCCACTAAGAGGTACCTAATACTTTTGTAGAACACTTGAACCATTCTTACTATTTGTAGAACACTTGAGATATCATCACCTTTTAATACAAAACCATTCTTACGGTTTGTATAACACTTGAGATATCATCACCTCTTAATATAAGACCATTCTTAGTATTTGTAAATCACTTTAGATATCATCGCCTCTTAATACAAGACCATTCTTACTATTTGAGAGATTAATGGATTAAAGGTTTGAAGCTCATAGGAGACGAAGGAAGAGAAAGTCAGTTTCAACATGAGGACAATAAAACTAATTGGAATATTTTGACTTATGTATTATACCTTTTTGAAGACTATGAATTTAAGTCAGTTTCAACATTAGGATGATAAAACTAATTAGAATATTTTGACTTATGTATTATATATTTTTGAAGACTATGAATTTTAATGAGGAGAGGCATGCACACTACTTAGTAAATACACTAGTACTACTACTAGCCTACGACTATTAAGCCTAGTAGCACCAGTGTGATTTTGAGCCTTGTATCAACCTTTTGATAATTTTCTTTCATCGTTAGTACAATAGAAATTATTCCTTCTATCAGAAGAATCTTGCCAAATTTATTCAAAGTGATGATTTTGTAGTCTACATCCACTATCCTCTGACTCTCAAAAATATATTAAATGTGAGCACCCATTTATCTTGTATGATCAACCCTAGACTATGCTGCGATAGGACATTACTAGAACAAAAAAAATATGAATTGATATGGCGATGTTCGGTGTGAAATAACCAAATTAAGGATTTAATAAGAAAGAAAACAATCAGAATCAATAGGCTATTCAATGGCTCAAATCTGCACAAAAATTATAATGTGCCTCCCAACTCTTATGCATTCCAGCTCCTCATGTTTGACAAGAATGCAAACAATAATGAAATCACATTATCTTTAGTTTCAAAGTAAGCAAAGCACCAAAAATAAATGCAAACATATTGGATGAGGAATAAATAGGTATAGATATAGATAGGCCTATATATATGTATTCATAGATATAATGATGATTAAAGTTGGATGGTCGTAATAATATTATGTGTACTATCATTGGGATTAGGACTACTATTGGTAATATCGTATGTAGTAGTAGGAGAACTACCATTAAGGAACACTCAAATAAAATTACTAATGGTGGTGATAAAACTACCACTAGTAGTTTGGTAATTACCCCTAACATCTACAACAAATATTTGATGGGTAGCTAGTATTAGGTCAAAAGGCCCCAATTGTGCTATAATAATGGACCAAAAAAGGGAGTGCTATAGCATCACCTAAGGGTCACTTTTTATCCATGAAAGAAACAAGTCGGTGCAACCTAGGTCATACAGATCTAGGTCATGTGGAGTGGTTCGCGTCTCTTTCCTTGACAAAAAAGTTACACTACCTTTGATAGTAACTACAAAGATTGCTGCCATAGTGCCGTAGAGTAGCCCCTAGGTTGCACCATCATCCTTTTTTGCTTTTCAGCCATTAAGTTTGATCCACTGATTTTATGTAGAATTATTCTACTATATGTTCACATGTCCTTAATAGGATCTTGATATAATCCCTTCCATTGTAAGTACTTTTACTTTAAGTTTCACATATCCTTAACAAACCACTAGGCTTCAACACAGATTCATTCTTATGTTTCAAGCCTCAAAATCAAACACCCTTGTAAAAGGGATAATGTATTAAAGCTACATTCAATCCATCAAATCTTTGAATAACAGTTCTATTGAAAATTCATGTATCATCAATAGGATTTCATCCATTATATGTTCATTTGTCTTTAATAGTATGTCTAAAAATTCAGGTATCTTCAATATTATTTCTCTCATGTGTTCCAATATCTTCAAAAGGATACCTTTATTTATGTCCAAACTTAAGCATTGATTTGTATTTATCAAACACAATTTCACTCCACCTATTCTTTAGAATGAAATTTTTTCGCCAAAAGTGGGCCAAATGTAAGGTCTTTCCACATATTCTTAAGAATGAAAATTTTGGCCTTATGTTGGCAAGTCTATGGAATGAGGGTAAGGCCAAAGTCTCTAGTACGGTGCATTAGGTCTTGATTAATTCTTCTTTAGGCTTGAATATTTAATGCATTAACTTCACGACTATTATTTATGCTTGAACTTGTAATGTATTAATTTCATGACTTAGGATTTTATGAAGTTATATCTAACATGTCCCAAATTTAATGGAAATTAATATCCTACATAACACAACAAAGTATCATCATATCCCTTCCCAAAATCAATGCTACCTAGCAACTCTCCTGGCATTTTCACTGCCTTGCATTTGAGTTAGCTATGATGAAGAATGTTGCCTGCCTTTGGAACCTCTTAGAGTTACCGTTAGCATGATCTAATTTCATGTACCCCAAAATTTGAGACTTGGAGATTCCCATATCACACCAGCGGTAGCTATCTTGTCCACTCTCAATGCTAGTAAGAGCTAGGCCCCATAGACCGGTAAAAGAAGTCTTTTTGGAGGTTCAATTTTTTCCCTCCGTCTTCTGCAGGCCCCATGATAAAATAGGATATATTCATCACCCTACATTTAATGCAAGAATTGACACAACTTTTTTGGACTTGACTATGTAGTTTACATCTCAAACTTGGTGCTAAAATTGTAGACTGGGAGATTCCCATATCACACCAACGGTAGCTGTCTTGTCCACTCTCAACACTAGTAAGAGCCGATCCCCATAGACCGGTAAAAGAAGTCTTTTTGGAGGTTCAATTTTTTGCCTCTGTCTTCTCCGGCCCCATGACGAAATAGGATATATTCACCACCCTACATTTAATGCAAGAATTGACAACTTTTTTTCGACATGACTATGGAGCTTACATCCCAAAATTGGTGCTAAAATTGCATACCGGGCATCTCCATTTGCCGGGGGGGTGTCCCTAGCAACCCCTTGGACTTGCTCTATTTGTCTAGTTGTGTCTCTTCACAAAAATTGGAGTGGGGCCTATTTTCCCCATCTAGTAAAACTATATGCATCAATATGTATGTATGTATGTATGTATGTATGCATGCATGCATGCATCCATGTATGTATGTACACACACACACATGTATGTATGTATTTGTACTAAAACTACTAAAACTATATGCATCAAATAATGTTGTTGATCAATTTTTGGCATACCCCACCAAAATCAAGACCCCCATTGCAAAGAAAGGTAAGGAACACAAGTGCTTGTTCTTATGCACATGAAACAACAAAATGCATGACATAGGCAACCAATGGGGTCTTACTTTTGATGTTTGTATGTATGTATGTATATATGTATGTACATACATACATGCATACATATATATATATATATGTGTGTGTGTATATATATATATATATATATGTATGTATGTATGTATGTATGTATGTATGTATGTATGTATGTGTGTGTGTATGTATGTATGTATGTATGTATGTATATATATGTGTATATGTATATGTTGATGCATATATGTATATATTGATGTATATATTGATGCATACAATTTTGATATATGGAGAAAATGGACATGAAAACCATCTAAATTGGTTCTTGTCGCGTTCGATTTGATATATGACATGATCCTATTTGGATTTGTAAGTCCAAAGATATGGGGTCCTACTTTTAGGGCCTGAATGCCTAAAATAGGCAGCGCGTTAACACGCTGCCTATTTCATGCATTTAGGCCTCAAAAGTAGGACCCCATTGGCAACACAATGGGGTCCTAGTTTTGAGGCCTAAATGCATGAAATAGACAGCGCGTTAACGCGCTCCCTATTTTAGGCATTCAGGCCCTAAAAGTAGTACCCCATATCTTTGAACTTGCATATCCAAATGGGGTAATGTCATATATCAAATCGAACGGCAAGATCCAATTTAGATGGTTTTCATGTCCATTTTCTCCATCAACCAAAACTATATTCATCAAATAATGTTGTTGATCAATTTTTGGCATACCCCCCGAAAATCAAGACCCCCATTGCAAAGAAAGGTAAAGAACACAAGTGCTTGTTCTTATGCTCATGAGACAACAAAATGCATGACATGGGAAACCAATGGGGTCTTACTTTTGATGTTTGTATGTATGTATGTATGTATATATATGCATGTACATACATACATACATATATATATATATATATGTATGTATGTATATATTGATGCATACAATTTTGATATATGGAGAAGATGGACATGAAAATCATCTAAACTGGCTCTTGCCGTTTGATTTGATATATGACATGACCCCATTTGGATTTGTAATCCCAAAGATACGGGGTCCTACTTTTAGGACCTGAATGCTTGAAATAGGCAGCGCGTTAATGCGCTCCCTATTTCATGCATTTAGGCCTCAAAAGTAGGACCCCATTGTGTTGAGGCCTAAATGCATGAAATAGGCAGCGCGTTAATGCGCTGCCTATTTTAGGCATTTAGGCCCTAAAAGTAGCACCCCGCATATTTGGACTTGCATATCCGAATGGGGTCATGTCATATATCAAATCGAATGGCAAGATCCAATTTAGATGGTTTTCATGTCCATTTTCTCCATCAACTAAAACTATATTCATTAAATAATGGTGTTTATCAATTTTTGGCATACCTCCCCCAAAATCAAGACCCCCATTGCAAAGAAAGGTAAGGAACACAAGTGCTTGTTCTTATGCTCATGAGACAACAAAATGCATGAAATAGGCAACCAATGGGGTCCTAATTTTGCTGTATGTATGTAATTATGTATATATGTATGTATATACATACATATATATCTATATGTGTATATGTGTGTGTGTGTGTGTGTGTGTGTGTGTGTGTGTGTGTATGTATGTATATATATATATATATATGTATATGTATATGTATATGTTGATGCATATATGTATATATTGATGTATATATTGATGCATACAATTTTGATATATGGAGAAAATGGACATAAAAACCATCTAAATTGGCTCTTGTCGTTCGATTTGATATATGACATGATCCCATTTGGATTTGTAAGTCCAAAGATATGGGGTCCTACTTTTAGGGCCTGAATGCCTAAAATAGGCAGTGCATTAATGCGCTACCTATTTCATGCGTTTAGGCCTCCAAAGTAGGACCCCATTGGCAACACAATGGGGTCCTAGTTTTGAGGCCTAAATGCATGAAATAGACAGTGCGTTAACGCGCTGCCTATTTTAGGCATTCAGGCCCTAAAAGTAGTACCCTATATCTTTGGACTTGCATATCCAAATGGGGTCATGTCATATATCAAATCGAATGGCAAGATCCAATTTAGATGGTTTGCATGTCCATTTTCTCCATCAACTAAAACTATATTCATCAAATAATTTTGTTGATCAATTTTTGGCATACCCCCCCAAAATCAAGACCCCCATTGCAAAGAAAGATAAAGAACACAAGTGCTTGTTCTTATGCTCATGAGACAACAAAATGCATGACCTGGGAAACCAATGGGGTCTTACTTTTGATGTTTATATGTATGTATGTATGTATATATATGCATGTACATACATACATACATATATATATATATATATATATATATATATATGTATATGTTGATGCATATAAGTATATATTGATGCATACAATTTTGATATATGGAGAAAATGGACATGAAAATCATCTAAACTGGCTCTTGCCGTTTGATTTGATATATGACATGACCCCATTTGGATTTGTAAGTCCAAAGATACGGGGTCCTACTTTTAGGGCCTGAATGCCTGAAATAGGCAGAGCGTTAACGCACTCCCTATTTCAAGCATTTAGGCCTCAAAAGTAGGACCCCATTGTGTTGCCAATGGGGTCCTACTTTTGAGGCCTAAATGCTTGAAATAGGGAGCGCGTTAACGCGCTGCCTATTTCAGGCATTCAGGCCCTAAAAGTAGTACCCCGTATCTTTGGACTTGCATATCCAAATGGGGTCATGTCATATATCAAATCGAACGGCAAGATCCACTTTAGATGGTTTTCATGTCCATTTTCTCCATCACCTAAAACTATATTCATCAAATAATGTTATTGATCAATTTTTGGCATACCCCCCCAAAATCAAGACCCCCATTGCAAAGAAAGGTAAAGAACACAAGTGCTTGTTCTTATGCTCATGAGACAACAAAATGCATGACATGGGAAACCAATGGGGTCTTACTTTTGATGTTTTTATGTATGTATGTATGTATATATATGCATGTACATACATACATACATACATACATACATACATACATACATACATATATATATATATATATATATATATGTATGTATGTATGTATATGTTGATGCATATATGTATATATTGATGTATATATTGATGCATACAATTTTGATATATGGAGAAAATGGACATGAAAATCAGCTAAATTGGCTCTAATCGTTTGATTTGATATATGACATGACCCCATTTAGATTTGTAAGTCCAAAGATACGGGGTCCTACTTTTAGGGCCTGAATGCCTGAAATAGGCAGCGCGTTAACACGCTGCCTATTTCATGCATTTAGGCCTCAAAAGTAGGACCCCATTGTGTTGCCAATGGGGTCCTACTTTTGAGGCCTAAATGCATGAAATAGGCAGCGCGTTAACGCGCCGCCTATTTTAGGCATTCAGACCCTAAAAGTAGCACCCTGTATCTTTGGACTTGTATATTCGAGTGGGGTCATGTCATATATAAAATCGAATGGCAAGATCCAATTTAGATGGTTTTCATGTCCATTTTCTCCATCAACTAAAACTATATTCATCAAATAATGTTGTT
This sequence comes from Dipteris shenzhenensis, assembly GCF_047967505.1. Lineage (NCBI taxonomy): Eukaryota > Viridiplantae > Streptophyta > Polypodiopsida > Gleicheniales > Dipteridaceae > Dipteris > Dipteris shenzhenensis. The sequence goes on along the minus strand of NC_141598.1, from coordinate 22,469,386 downwards.
TATCAATTTTTGGCATACCCCCCCCCAAAATCAAGACCCCCATTTTGCTGTATGTATGTAAGTATGTATATATGTATGTATATACATACATATATATCTATATGTGTATATATGTGTGTGTGTGTGTGTGTGTGTGTGTGTTTGTGTGTATACACACACACATGTATGTATGTATGTATGTATTTATGTATGTATATATATATATATATATATACATACATACATGTGTTGATGCATGTCTTGATGTATATATTTATGCATACAGTTTTGATTGATGGAGAAAATAGGCATGAAAACCATCTAAATTGGCTCTTGCCGTTCGATTTCATATAGGACATGATCCCATTGGGATTTGTAAGTCCAAAGATACGGGGTCCTACTTTTAGGACCTGAATTCCTAAAATAGGTAGCTTGTCAATGTGCTACCTATTTCATGCATTTAGGCCTCAAAAGTAGGACCTCATTTGGTCCTACATGGGATCCTACTTTTGAGGCCTAAATGTATGAAATAGGCAGCGCATTGACGCACTGCCTATTTCAGGCATTCAAGCCCTAAAAGTAAGACCCCATATCTTTGGAATTACAAATCCAAATGGGGTCATGTCATACATCAAATCAAATGGCAAGAGCCAATTTAGATGTTTTCATGCCTATTTTATCGATTTAATAAAGCTATATGCATCAAATAATGTTGTTTATCAATTTTTGGCATACACCCCCAAAATCAAGACCCCCATTGGAAAGAAAGGTAAGGAACACAAGTGCTTGTTCTTATGTTCAGGAGACATTAAAAAAGAGGCCTGGTAGCCCAAAAATGGCAGCGCATCAATGCGCTATCATTTTTGGGTTGCCAGGTCTCTTTTTGTTGTCTCACGAGCATACATATGGAGGTTATTATACAATATAACTAAGAAGTAGTATTGAAGTAGTTCTACAATTTGGATGCATTAAGAGCATTCATATAGCAAGGAAGAATATAATAATTGAATACATTTTTTTTCAATACATATTGCTAGTGAGACTACCAAAAAGAGGCTCTACCCCTCATAATGTCTCTGGATACAGAATATGAGATTGCTTGATGCTTGGATTGCAGCTGGAAACGTTGCGTGGGCAAAGCCACTATATGCCTCAAGTGTTGGAAATTGATGTATGGCTCAAGTGCTAGAATGTGCAAATCATGGCCAAAATCAAGACCCCTTAGAGATTCCATGAGGGCTATCCTTTTACTACTACACACATCACCTTTAGTCGAGGGCAGAACCATTCGTCATCACATGCAGCAAGTTCATGGGACCCCATCCCATGATCCAAGGCATTATTCAAAGGCAAAGTATTTCTAACCATTCCCAAATTGAGTTTGCCAATTCCTAATCTGATTGATTTCATTTACTGGACTTGCAATGCTTGCAAAGCCCTTGCTTAAGCTTGAATGAGCCTCTTGATTTTGGGGGTATGATGGTCAAAAATGGCTTAACATGCCCAAAATCAAGAGGCTCATTCAAGCTTAAGCAAGGGATTTGCAGGTCTTGTTTTTGGGTGGCAAAAGCACGAAAAATGACAGCGCATTAAGGTGTTGCCATTCTTATGCTTCCCCCCTCCAAAAACAAGACCCCCAAGCTATTCATTGGAGACACCAAAATGAGGAGAAGGATGACGTGAGGAGTAGAGGAGCTGGCGAATGAGGGGAGGGACAGCCTTGGAATTGCCAGCAACAAGCATGATGCAAGGAGGTGAGAAGGCAAAGAAGCAAGGAGGTGAGGAGGTGAGGAAGCAAGGAGGCGAGGAGGCAAGAGGCAGTCTTGAAGGGCAACAAGAGGGTGGAGGTGGCCAAAAGAGTAAGCAGGAAAGGGAGGGATGGAGATTGCTTGTAGGAAATGCTTGGATTAATGCTACAAATGCCTTTTTTTTTTTGGTGTTTTGCAGCATGAAATTTTTATGGCATTTTTCTTTTAAAAAATACAACATTGTTGTGATTAATTGTGCTACAAACAACTCAAGCGGTAAAGCACCATGGATTAGTACAACAATATACATCACAAATGGATGCATACACTCATATACATCACCGATGGATGCATACACTTATACTCACATCAATTTCCAATATTGTATTAGATGGACCCTTAGCATATATGTGTGCATAGAAGACCATTTCCTACATTGATCCCTGATTTCATAGTTAAATTATTCCCTTTCTCACATTCTAACATGTGAAGATTTAATGTACATGCATTATGGGCACATTATATTGCAGTTTATGACTAACTTTTTTTATGAATGCATGATACTTGTATATGGTCAAGGAAGGTATATTATCATTTTTGAATGACAAGATTACTCTATGCTCCATTTTATCCTATATTAGAAACTATGATCACTAAATATTACATAAATGTATTGCTCCATTATATCCTATACTAAAAACTATTTTGATCCAAATACATAATGCCAATTGAGGTTAGTACTCATGACAAGTGATGAAAACAATCTAATGGTATGAATGAGATCTTATAAATTTTGGATATATAATATGGGTACTATGTTGATTGAGCTATTTTTCTAAGGGAATATTTTCAACTTAATTACTAAATACATACTTACAATGGTGACCTGATTCCCATCTATATGTATAATCAAGTTTTACTTTGTGTTTAAAAAAAAGCTTTTGCATAAGGTTAAAATTCGAATAGTATTTATATTTGTTTAAGACTACCCATTGAGCTAGGGCTCCTATCCTTATATTGAACATGATAATGTTCATAAAGATTTTATGAATACAAATAGATAGCATTGGCTCTCTTTTTAGTGGTTGGGAATGAACCCTAAAAGTACCCTAAAAAGACTATGTATTCCCTTATTTGTAGCATGGAAGTGATCATGGTAGAGTGGCATAATCCCTATTTTGCTTTTTTCATAGGTTTTTTTGCTACTCATGGTTGGCAGATACACCACGGCATAGATCCAAATAGATATTTGGTTTTTTGCTTCAACTTGCTTGACTAGACTTTCCTTGATGATTGTTCGATTGTGCATCATGAGTAGTCACTGGCTTAATTGATGCATTAAGTGCAATGTTTTCCTTAAAGTTTTTCATACTACAGGATACGAGTTTGCTTATAGGGGTGGAAATAGAAGCTTGTTAATGCCTGGTGCATATTTTTCGTTAGATGCAGCAGGATACTAGTTACAGAGTGTCGGCCAATTATTTCACTTGAATCATGCTCCTCTTATGCTTGAGTTTATGGTCACGTATTGAGTTTAACATAATAGTCTATAGGATACTGGATGAGCACTCAACATAGTGGTTAGATGCATTCATTTCTAGTTCCGATAGAACTATCATTCAGACATTGGTCATAATAGAAGTATGGAGGGCTAAAATCCTTTTTTGGCTCCCTAAGTTTTTTAAAGCATGGTATTGTCCAGATTACATAGGTATTTTCACTAAGCAAAATTAATCCTTATGATGAAAATGTGTTTTTTTTCTTTTGACATAGTTAGTTCTGTTTCCATGTTTTTGGATCGAATGTATGGATGATCTTCTGCAAGCATAAAAGACATGATATGTATATGTAGCACATGATCATGTTTACATATTTTCAGTCATATATTCTACCTTGTGATCTATCGTGGATGTTCAATCTGAGTAGTGTTTGCTTTTTTTATCGCAAATTTTATGTATTGTTATGTCTCTACCTCTCCACAACGACTCAAATTGATAGTATGGGGATGAAAGAGAAGTTAATTGTGAGTTTCACGCATGCCTTCATTGTTGGAATATGTTTAATTTGCTTATGATCACATCAATTGTTCCAATGATATTGAGGGGAATAAGATGCTGGATGAGGTTCTCGCTCGCTTGAAACCTATTTAATCTTGCTCGCTTATTTGGGGCTGCTCGCTTTTCTCCGCTCACTTTTTCGTAATCCTCCAAAGGTATGAGCAAAAGGTAAGCTGCCACATGGCATGGAGGACATATCCCACATGTGAGCAAGCAAATGGATGTAAGTACCCTCACCTATAAAAGGGAGGTTCATTTGAAGTAATATCAATCAAGCACTTTGCACTATCTCAAGATTCTCTTTATGAGTCCAAGCTAATCTATCTTGGAACCTAATTGACTTGAGGTACATGTCATGAGCACTCTCTTCATCATGTTTGCACTTAGGTTGCATCCTCCTTAGATTAGTGTTTTATTAGGATGTTGTCTCATGACTAGGAGAGCTCGATCCCCCAATTTGTCATGGTATCAGAGCATAGGTTTAGCTCTCCTAGTTTAGCTCATTAGTAGTTCACTAGGATTGCTCCCATTCCTAGATTAGTTTCAGAATGTTAGATTAGTTTTAGATCTAGATAGTTCTTCAGAGTGTTTCTTGAGTTGTGAGAGAGATCTAGATTCATTCTTCTTGTGAAATTTTCCATCCATCCAATCCATGAGAGTTCTCATCATTCCGTTCTTGTGAGAAAGAGATGTTAGAGTCCATTTTATCCTTAAGGGGAGAGAGAAAGAGAGACAAGTCTATCCTATCATAGAAGCAACAAGCTCTCGGCCATGCAAGCTCCTATCTACAACTAGCATCTCTAAAGTCTCCTGATCCTTCAACGACAAGGTCCAACAACAGCCTCTCCATCGCCCAACCTCCAATGAACGCCATGACAAAATATGAAGAGGGAAGAGGAGAAGAGTGGAGATGAGGAGAGAGGGCACAGCTAGAGAGCACATTACAAATGACTAACTGTACACTAGAATTAGTTGAAAAAATAGAATATATACAAACCCTTTTAGGGTTAGGGTTAGGGGATCTAACCCTTTCCTTTATAGCACTCTATAAGGTTAGTGCTATGCACATATGATCACGTGATGGTGCTATGCACACATGATCACATGATGTTGAGTGTGAACTCTCAACACCTTCCCTCAAGATCAACATCATGAAGTAGGCCTTCCCTCAAGATGATGATTCTGGGGAATCGAAGAAGGACTGAGCATTACATTCCATCACACCCCTTTAATGGGAATGTCCTTCCTCTACATCAAACCAAGAGCTAGTCGGTGTTTCTCAAATAGCTCTTTACCGAGTGGTTTGGTAAAGATGTCTGCAATATTCTCTTTGCTATCACAATGCTGCAGTGTGATGTCACCAAGTAACACTCTTTCTCTGATGAAGTGCTCTCTGACATCAATGTGCTTTGTCCTGGAGTGATATACTGGATTTTTGGCCAATGCTTGAGCCGATTGATTATCACAGTATATTGTTGTTGGCTTTGACTCATCAAAGTAATCTGTTTCTGACAATAGTCTTCTGAGCCATATAGCCTCACATGCACCTATAGTGAGTGCTCTATATTCTGCTTCAGTCGAAGACAAAGAAACAGTTGGTTGTTTGTTTGACAACCATGATATAGCACCTTGACCAAGGAAAAATGCATATCCCTGTGTCGATCTCCTGGTCTCATGATCTCCAGCATAGTCACTGTCACAGTATCCATGCAACCATGGATGACTTCCTCTGTATTCTATCCCAAACTATCTTGTACCTCTGATGTATCTCAAGACTCTTTTGGCTACATTCCAGTGAGACTTTTTTGGATTTGCCATAAACTGTGCTAGTGAGCTTACTGCATAACAAATATCTAGCCGTGTAATTGTCAGATATATAAGAGATCCAATGAGTTGCTTGTAGTATCTGTCATTGACTGTAGGCTTTTTTGAATCTTTAGTAAGTTTCAAACTCTGTTCCATGGGAGTGGCTGCAATCTTGCAATCTGCCATATGAAACTTCTTCAAGAGACTATCAACATACTTGAGCTGACTCATGAATGTGCTATCTGAGTCTCTCCGAAACTCAATTCCAAGACAATAGTGCATAAGTCCAAGATCGTTCATGTCGAACTCTGCAGATAAGTCTTGTTTTAGATTTCTGATGAAGCTATCCTTGCTTCCTGTCACAATCAGATCATCTACATACAAAAGTGCAATAGTAATATCTTCCCCTTGAACTTTGTAGTAGAGAGTAGGATCTGCATTGGACTTCATGTATCCCAGATCAGCAAAATACTTGTCAATTCTGTTGTACCAACTTTTGGGTGCTTGTTTTAAGCCATAGAGACTTTTCTTGAGATGGCAAACCTTGTTTTCGTTTCCTGGTTCAACATAACCGACTGGTTGTTGCATGTAGACTTCCTCGTCTAGATAACCATTGAGAAATGCATTCTTGACATCGAGCTGATACACATTCCATTTGCTGAGTGTTGCTAGTGATATCAAGAACCGTATGGAATCCATCTTTGCTACTGGAGGATAAGTCTCATCATAATCTTGGCCATATTGTTGTGCAAATCCTTTTGCAACTAATCTGGCTTTGTATCTCTGAATACTACCATCTGGATTGTACTTCACTTTGTATACCCATTTGTTGGCTATGGACTTCTTTCCTGGTGGAAGGTCGCATAATTCCCAAGTGTTATTTTTATACAAAGCATCCATTTCTTCATTCATAGCAGTTTGCCATTCTGGCTTATCTACTGCGTCTTCAAAGTACACTGGCTCTTCTGTAGCCATGATGGTAGTCATAAGAGCATAGTTGGTGGTTTCCACCTGAATTGCTTTGCCTTTCTGAGCATATGTCAATCTGGCTGGTGGTCTGCTTTCCCTAGTAGACCGTCTGAGCTACTGTGGTGCTGCTTGGGGTGTTGCTAGCAATTCTTGCTCTTCTTGATCAACCTGTTCTGTAGATGACTGTGAAGTTGATGCTTCTATCTCCTGTGTAGGTGAGGTTTTCCATTCTGATTCCTCATCGAAGATTACATCTCTGGAGATAATGACTTTGCGGTTGATGGGATCATACAATTTGTATGTTTTGCTTTCTTCACTGTAGCCAACCATGATGCATTTGCGTGACTTTGCATCCAATTTCCTGCGATGATCATCATGTATGTGGGCATATGCTATGCAACCAAATATGCGGAGATGCCCAATGCGTGGCTTGTGTCCAGTGAATGCTTCATAAGGAGTCATACCTTGTATCGGTTTGGTAGGAAGCCGATTAAGCAAGTAGTTAGCTGTAGCTATTGCTTCTGCCCAATACTGATTCGGAAGATGCTTTTCACTAAGCATTGCTCTAGCACTGTCTGCTAAAGTCCCATTCTTCCTTTTAGCTCTTGCATTTTGCTGAGGAGTATCTGCACATGTGAATTGTCTTCGAATGCCGTGATTTTTGCAAAAGTTCATGAATGCGGAAGACATGTATTCACCTCCTCTGTCGCGGATCTCATGACCTTGATCTTTCTGCCTGTCTGGTTTTCTACCATGGCTTTGAATTCTTGAAATCTGGCAAACACTTCAGATTTCTCTTTCAGAAAGTAGACCCAACAATATCTACTGTAGTCATCGATGAAGGTCAAGTAATAAAGTGAACCATTGATGCTGCGGGTCTGGGCATAACCCCATACATCTGTATGAATCAAATCAAGAATACCTCGTGCACGAGAGGTACTTCTGACAAAGTTGGTTTGCTTTTGTTTGCCGAAGCAGCATGCTTCACAAACCTTTCCAAGAAACTGTAGCTTCGGAATCCCAATTGCCATATTCTGATTCCTGAGATCTAACAAGTACTTGAAGTTGACATGACCATATCTCTTGTGCCATTTTGCAGATAGTGGCATCTGTTGCATTTGAGCTGACATGGCATGCTTATCTGGTACTGTAGCTAGCATCCTGTATAAGCGTCCTTCCTTGACACCTTTTGCTACTAGCTGACCTCTTTTGGATTTGTCTCTGATAGTGCATTCATCACCGTCGAAGATGACTTTGTAGTTGTGTTCCGTCATTTGACCTACTGACAAAAGGTTCTTACTGAGCTTCGGAACATAGAGCACATCTTTGACTAATCCTTTTGTACTAGTGAAATTGTTCATAGGGATAACACCTGTCCCTTGAATCGGATTCGGTGTATTGTCTGCTAAGTAGATGACATTCTTTTGACCTTCTAATGGCTTCATTTCTGTGAACCATTCTTGATGATTTGTCATATGAGATGATGCACCGCTGTCGATGTACCAAGGATCCTATTCCACTTGGTCGACTTGATAGCTGAAATCCTCTTTGGGATTGAAATCAGTGTCTAGGTCCATTGTATCAGTCTGATGCAATTCCTCACTTGCAAGAAACATATTTCCATGTTCATTTGCAAAATGATTGTGACTAGAATGTCCACCACGATGATTTCCTCTTCCTCGGGAATTCCCTCGATTACTGCTGGATTGATCGCCTTGGTCGTACTGCTTCTTGCAGCAATCTCTTTCATAGTGTCCAAACTTGTGACAGTAATTGCAGTGAATGTTTGACACATTGGTGGATGCATTCCCTCGTCCTTGGAATCTTCCTCGGTTGGAATGATTTCCTCTTTGCTGATTCTAATGTTGCTGAGGATGATGCTGATGCTGATGCTGATTTTGACTTTGTTGATGATGACCACTTTTTTGATATGATCTACCTCTGTTTCTGCCTTTGCCTCTGCTTCTGTCTGAAGCTTTGAATGCATGATCATTAGAATGACCTTTATGTGCTTGAATGAGTAGAACTGACTGAAGTTCTTCCAGTGTTGGAATTTGCCGTTGGATGGCAATACTCTGGACTAGATTCTCATATCCCTCTCCTAGTCCATTCAGGATTACTTGAACCATTTCTGCGGGATTCATAGTCTCTCCTGCTGCTGCAAGTTGATTGTTGTAGTCTTTGATGCGGAGTACATAAGCATGACCGGTTTCATTGCTATTGCGGAAACTCTGGTTGATCTGGTTTCTCAGGGTGAGAATCCTGGATGTGTTCTTGGACTCGTAGAGAGCTGCGAACATATCCCATGCTTCTTTTGATGTCTTAGCTATGTTGAGTTGTCCTAGCATGACATCTTGCACATTCTGCTTGATCAGGTGATAGGCATACTTGTCTTTCTTATCCCATTCTGCTTGAGCTCCAGCAATGGCAGGATCTGCTACTGGTGCGGAAACTGTTTTTGTAGATGTAGATCCCGTTGCTGGTGCTGTGACAACAGATGGAGTAGAGCTACTGGTGGCTGGATCAGCCAATGGTCTAGGTATAGATCCATCGACATACTCCCATTTGTCCTGAAGCACAAGAATGGTCTCCATTCGGTATTTCCATGTACCGTAATTGGAGTTGTCTAACTTAGTAGATGCCTCCAGATTGAGGTTGCTAGTTGACATGGTGCAAACAATGTACTCAAAAAGTGTCCTGAAAAACTCTGTATGAATTAACTGCAAATACACTGAAGATGCCAATGAAATCTCTGTACCGTCGGTGAAGATAGAACTATAGTTTATAAGATCTGACCTGTGTTACAAGGCTTGTGGCAATGATGCCGGGAATAGCCAAGAGGCTTTACAAGGCTAAAAATGATGTGCACGATGCCGTGAGATAGCCAAATAGGCTTTACAATGGTGGCATGTGTGTGTGAAATCAAGTGCTATCTGCCCACTGAATCAATCTGCAATGCCTCTGAACTCTGAAGTCTGCTCACTGAACTGATGAACGTAGGGTTTCAGGTAATGTAATGATGTGAAATCGGATGTGAGCGTATGGACTAACTCCGAGTAGGTACTAGTCGGGAATTTTGGGCATGGCAACTTGGGGAATTCAAAGCGTCCCCTCTATGGCAATCTAGTCTACTCTGATCTAGATCTAAACCAACCATCAATCGATGAAAGAGCAGCAAATAATTCCTTTTCTTTTGTTCTTTTTAAGTGCTGGGTCAGATGCGTCGATGTAGAGGCAAATGTGCATGAAGGAAGTGGTTTTGTCAGCGAGGCTCAAATGTGAGTGTAACTTGCGCCAAAATGTGCGCTGATGTAACGAGCACGTAGAGCACAAAAAACTGAGCGACTTTCCTTTTTGGAGCACCCTCAAATTCTTCCTGGATCAAGAGATACGACTTGATCTAGGTGGAGGGGCAAAAGGAGTGCAAATGGTGCTTAATGATGATGTGTCACTGTGAGTCACATGCAGTGATGATGTGGCACTGTGCTTAGCAAGAGGTGTGCCAGTGAAGCTCTGTGCTGAGGTGGCAGGAGTGTGCACATGCAGTGTGTGCACAGTGTGCCTGGCAAGGGACTGTTGTGCCTTCAGGGGTCAGTGCTGAGGTGGCACTGCTGATGTGGCAGAGGTGACATGGCAGTGATGACGTGGCTTGATGATGTGGCACTAATGACATGGCTTGGTGACGTGGTGCAATAAGATAAGGTTGCCACGTGGCACAATTGTGATCAAACCACCTAACTAGGGGTTGACTGAACCTAACCCTGGTTAGGTCCTATCTGCCATGTGTCAAGTGACTGACCACTGGTGGCTAACCAAACCTAGGGTTGCTGACCAACCCTATCTGCCATGTGTTGCGAGGTGAGCCACCGGAATCAAAAAAGGATTCGTCGGAATCTATGGATACTACGGAATCTTGATTTCGTCGAAGATGCCGATGCCGTCGCGGAGGGCTGAGGAGCACGTTGGCTCATTCGGATGGAGCTTGTTGTTATTTGTTGGTGCAAGCAATCGAGTAGACTACTAAGCCGCCTTGGAGGGCGACGTTCGAAAGGCTGAGCGATGGCTACGGCTTATGGAGCAGGAGTGTTGTTTGAAAAAAAAAAGGCGGCTATTGGAAGCATGCAGTGGAGAAGGCACGTCGATGAAGTCCGTCGGTGGCATTTGTAGTTGGAGAAAGGCTCAGGCAATTCATCTTCAATATATAAAATTGGCCGTGAAGTCTCCAGCGGCGGTTGTGACTTGTCAACCAAGCGAAGTAAGCTCGTTCGTGCTCGGGATCTCTACAACGAGGCCCTTACGATAAGCTCTACCTCCAAAGAACGCGCTTCCTCTTGCAAGAACTTGGGTGCGCTCAACTTCTTGTGGAGCCAGGTGGAGCTCGAATTGTTTCCATCATGGAAGCCAATCACTTCGGATGGTCTTACTGCCTGCACGGATCATCTGAAGCATTCTGTGGAATTCTTTCTCAAGGCCAAGGTCGAGGGAGTCCGTGCGGGAAAGCCCAAAGAATGGCTTAGTCACACCAAGGCATCCCTTTTAAAAGTAGTGAACTGGGCCGCGGAGAACTCACGGATCCTGGCCCTACAAGACGCGCCTATCTTAAGGACCCTTTGTGACCAATTCGATCGAGCCATACGCAAGGGAAATGTGGGCTCAGAAGCAGCTATCGTTGCAAACTTGGTGGAAGCCACTGTTGAAGAGATTGCGGTGCTCGGTCGTTGCAACAGAGGTTTGGCAAATACGGGCTAAGGCTTGCGTCGTCGGTATTCTGAAGACTGGCCGAAGCTTGATATTCCACTTGAGGCTGTTGATGGTCATGTTGAAGGCTCTGGCAGATGAAGCTGTGTGGACTTGGAGGAGTCGAAGCAATTGGAGCTCTCCAGTTACATGAGAGACTTGGAGTCTCGCAGGACTTGAGCTCCAAACATAACTCTTTCTCTTCTCTCTTCGAAGAGAGATCTCACTAAAGCTTTACTTGTTCTTTCCAGAGATAAGACTCCCTATCTTTCCTTTCTTACTCCAAGTACAAAGGAAGCAGAACACTCTCTCTCAGCGTAGATCTCTCAATCTCTCAAGAATAGAATTCTCTCGCAGAAGAACAAAAATCTTTCACAAACCCTTGAAGGAGATGAACGGAAATATCTCACCAAATGGACGGAATTTTCTCTCAACGGAAGTGAAGGGAAGGATCTCACAATCACTCAAGAGAACTCTCAATCTCACAATCTCTCTCACACTCTCAAGAAACTCAATGTCTCAGCGGAAGACAAGGAAGCTCTGATACCATGACAAAATATGAAGAGGGGAGAGGAGAAGAGTGGAGATGAGGAGAGAGGGCACAGCTAGAGAGCACACCACAAATGACTAACTGTACACTAGAATTAGTTGAACAAATAGAATATATACAAACCCTTTTAGGGTTAGGGTTAGGGGATCTAACCCTTTCCTTTATAACACTCTATAAGGTTAGTGCTATGCACATATGATCACGTGATGGTGCTATGCACACATGATCACATGATGTTGAGCGTGAACTCTCAACACGCCACGCCCACGGCTCCATCGAGCCTCCAACGCTAGACCGAATGGAAGCTCTAGGCTACTCAAATGCCTCTACAACAGCAAGGCAGCTCTAGCCTCCCATCAACCAACGCCTTCTTCAAATAGCCATCTCCCCAACGAGCCCAACATCATGACCTCTGAGGAGAGACCCCAATCAACGCCAACTCCTTTGGCGACTTCCCACAGCTGCTTTTACTGTCGCGGCATCTTCATTGAGGTGGGCAACCAGCTGCTCATGTAACCTTTGCTGCCCATCAGCACAGCTCTCCTAGCCTCTTCCGAGAGCTTCTGAGGTGACTCTTCCAGTTGTGCTACTCCACCCACAGCGGACAACCTTCTCCTTTTAGGCTCAACCGACGGAATCAGCTCACCGACGCTCCCCTGCAATAACCCGACCAGCAACTCTCCTCCAGCTAGCCAAACTCTGCGACATATTTGTTTGGTGAACTCGGTGAACTGCCTTCCTGTTTCGTCTTCTGAAGCTCCTGATCGCCTTGGCATGCTGCGTTCTCCTCGGTCAATTTCATTGCTTTGTTGATCACGTTCGTTGATTCCATGCCTTCTCTGTCGCAGATAAGCCTCAAAGTCTTCTCTAAGGTTTAGTAACCTTAAGACACGTGGCAGATAAGAGAACTAACCATAGTTAATCAACTTAACCAAAGGTTCTTTCAACTAACCTAGGTCAATGGTTAAGTGAACCCACACTAAACCATGGTTAGATTTAAGTTCAGGTTTAGTTAAGTGCCACCTAAGCACAAAGTCCCTTGCTAAGCACAGTCTTGCAAGCTGCATATGAATCCCTGTGCCACATCATCAAAGGCCCTTTTCTTCACAAAAATTCAACAAGCCATAACTTCCAATCCAAAAAGAATTTGGACATGCTCCAAAAAGGAAAAGTGATCGTCTTTTTGAGCTCCATGCGCCTGTTATGTCAGAATCATTGTATGCAATTAGACACTGCCAATATTGAAAGTAATCAATTGGTAAGACCTTTGTAACAAATGGAAAAGCAAAGCATGAATGCACATATCATTGTCATAAGCATGCCAAAAGCACAAGTGTATGAGATGACCATAGCACGAAGCATGGCATCCACACAAAGCATCAAGGCACATGGAAGAACAAAGCATCATGCATGAAGCTACGTCAAGCAAAGAAGCAAACACCATCGTCATCAAGCCATGAGCCAAAAGGTGACATCAATGGAATGCATTGAGAAACCACAAACCTTGCCAACCTTGCCTATGTTTTGTAAATCAAGCCTGACCACCTGAGAGTAGCTATGAAAGCACCCAGGGGAGGTATTGACATGTAAAAACCACACTTTACCACCTTAAGTAGCAATGTATGCACTAAGGGGAGGTGATGGATTTGTAACTCACATCTGACCACCTTGCAGTAGCCAAAGGATTATGGCACCAAGGGGAGGTGTTGAGAGTTGTGGTGCCATGAGCACATGTAGAGCAAAGGTATGAGCAAAAGGTAAGCTGCCACATGGCATGGAGGACATATCCCACATGTGAGCAAGCAAATGGATGTAAGTACCCTCACCTATAAAAGGGAGGTTCATTTGAAGTAATATCAATCAAGCACTTTGCACTATCTCAAGATTCTCTTTATGAGTCCAAGCTAATCTATCTTGGAACCTAATTGACTTGAGGTACATGTCATGAGCACTCTCTTCATCATGTTTGCACTTAGGTTGCATCCTCCTTAGATTAGTGTTTTATTAGGATGTTGTCTCATGACTAGGAGAGCTCGATCCCCCGATTTGTCATGGTATCAGAGCATAGGTTTAGCTCTCCTAGTTTAGCTCATTAATAGTTCACTAGGATTGCTCCCATTCCTAGATTAGTTTCAGAACGTTAGATTAGTTTTAGATCTAGATAGTTCTTCAGAGTGTTTCTTGAGTTGTGAGAGAGATCTAGATTCATTCTTCTTGTGAAATTTTCCATCCATCCAATCCATGAGAGTTCTCATCATTCCGTTCTTGTGAGAAAGAGATGTTAGAGTCCATTTTATCCTTAAGGGGAGAGAGAAAGAGAGACAAGTCTATCCTATCATAGAAGCAACAAGCTCTCGGCCATGCAAGCTCCTATCTACAACTAGCACCTCTAAAGTCTCCTGATCCTTCAACGACAAGGTCCAACAACAGCCTCTCCATCGCCCAGCCTCCAACGAACGCCATGACAAAATATGAAGAGGGAAGAGGAGAAGAGTGGAGATGAGGAGAGAGGGCACAGCTAGAGAGCACACCACAAATGAGTAACTGTACACTAGAATTAGTTGAAAAAATAGAATATATAAAAACCCTTTTAGGGTTAGGGTTAGGGGATCTAACCCTTTCCTTTATAGCACTCTATAAGGTTAGTGCTATGCACATATGATCACGTGATGGTGCTATGCACACATGATCACATGATGTTGAGTGTGAACTCTCAACACCTTCCCTCAAGATCAACATCATGAAGTACGCCTTCCCTCAAGATGATGATTCTGGGGAATCGAAGAAGGACTGAGCATTACATTCCATCACACCCCTTTAATGGGAATGTCCTTCCTCTACATCAAACCAAGAGCTAGTCGGTGTTTCTCAAATAGCTCTTTACGAGTGGTTTGGTAAAGATGTCTGCAATATTCTCTTTGCTATCACAATGCTGCAGTGTGATGTCACCAAGTAACACTCTTTCTCTGATGAAGTGCTCTCTGACATCAATGTGCTTTGTCCTGGAGTGATATACTAGATTTTTGGCCAATGCTTGAGCCGATTGATTATCACAGTATATTGTTGTTGGCTTTGACTCATCAAAGTAATCTGTTTCTGACAATAGTCTTCTGAGCCATATAGCCTCACATGCACCTATAGTGAGTGCTCTATATTCTGCTTCAGTCGAAGACAAAGAAACAGTTGGTTGTTTGTTTGACAACCATGATATAGCACCTTGACCAAGGAAAAATGCATATCCCTGTGTCGATCTCCTGGTCTCATGATCTCCAGCATAGTCACTGTCACAGTATCCATGCAACCATGGATGACTTCCTCTGTATTCTATCCCAAACTATCTTGTACCTCTGATGTATCTCAAGACTCTTTTGGCTACATTCCAGTGAGACTTTTTTGGATTTGCCATAAACTGTGCTAGTGAGCTTACTGCATAACAAATATCTAGCCGTGTAATTGTCAGATATATAAGAGATCCAATGAGTTGCTTGTAGTATCTGTCATTGACTGTAGGCTTTTTTGAATCTTTAGTAAGTTTCAAACTCTGTTCCATGGGAGTGGCTGCAATCTTGCAATCTGCCATATGAAACTTCTTCAAGAGACTGTCAACATACTTGAGCTGACTCATGAATGTGCTATCTGAATCTCTCCGAAACTCAATTCCAAGACAATAGTGCATAAGTCCAAGATCGTTCATGTCGAACTCTGCAGATAAGTCTTGTTTTAGATTTCTGATGAAGCTATCCTTGCTTCCTGTCACAATCAGATCATCTACGTACAAAAGTGCAATAGTAATATCTTCCCCTTGAACTTTGTAGTAGAGAGTAGGATCTGCATTGGACTTCATGTATCCCAGATCAGCAAAATACTTGTCAATTCTGTTGTACCAACTTTTGGGTGCTTGTTTTAAGCCATAGAGACTTTTCTTGAGATGGCAAACCTTGTTTTCGTTTCCTGGTTCAACATAACCGGCTGGTTGTTGCATGTAGACTTCCTCGTCTAGATAACCATTGAGAAATGCATTCTTGACATCGAGCTGATACACATTCCATTTGGTGAGTGTCGCTAGTGATATCAAGAACCGTATGGAATCCATCTTTGCTACTGGAGGATAAGTCTCATCATAATCTTGGCCATATTGTTGTGCAAATCCTTTTGCAACTAATCTGGCTTTGTATCTCTGAATACTGCCATCTGGATTGTACTTCACTTTGTATACCCATTTGTTGGCTATGGCCTTCTTTCCTGGTGGAAGGTCGCATAATTCCCAAGTGTTATTTTTATACAAAGCATCCATTTCTTCATTCATAGCAGTTTGCCATTCTGGCTTATCTACTGCGTCTTCAAAGTACACTGTAGCCATGATGGTAGTCATAAGAGCATAGTTGGTGGTTTCCACCTGAATTGCTTTGCCTTTCTGAGCATATGTCAATCTGGCTGGTGGTCTGCTTTCCCTAGTAGACCGTCTGAGCTACTGTGGTGCTGCTTGGGGTGTTGCTGGCAATTCTTGCTCTTCTTGATCAACCTGTTCTGTAGATGACTGTGAAGTTGATGCTTCTATCTCCTATGTAGGTGAGGTTTTCCATTCTGATTCCTCATCGAAGATTACATCTCTGGAGATAATGACTTTGCGGTTGATGGGATCATACAATTTGTATGTTTTGCTTTCTTCACTGTAGCCAACCATGATGCATTTGCATGACTTCGCATCCAATTTCCTGCGATGATCATCATGTATGTGGGCATATGCTATGCAACCAAATATGCGGAGATGCCCAATGCGTGGCTTGTGTCCAGTGAATGCTTCATAAGGAGTCATACCTTGTATCGGTTTGGTAGGAAGCCGATTAAGCAAGTAGTTAGCTGTAGCTATTGCTTCTGCCCAATACTGATTCGGAAGATGCTTTTCACTAAGCATTGCTCTAGCACTGTCTGCTAAAGTCCCATTCTTCCTTTTAGCTCTTGCATTTTGCTGAGGAGTATCTGCACATGTGAATTGTCTTTGAATGCCGTGATTTTTGCAAAAGTTCATGAATGCGGAAGACATGTATTCACCTCCTCTGTCGGATCTCATGACCTTGATCTTTCTGCCTGTCTGGTTTTCTACCATGGCTTTGAATTCTTGAAATCTGGCAAACACTTCAGATTTCTCTTTCAGAAAGTAGACCCAACAATATCTACTGTAGTCATCGATGAAGGTCAAGTAATAAAGTGAACCATTGATGCTGCGGGTCTGGGCATAACCCCATACATCTGTATGAATCAAATCAAGAATACCTCGTGCACGAGAGGTACTTCTGACAAAGTTGGTTTGCTTTTGTTTGCCGAAGCAGCATGCTTCACAAACCTTTCCAAGAAACTGTAGCTTCGGAATCCCAGTTGCCATATTCTGATTCCTGAGATCTAACAAGTACTTGAAGTTGACATGACCATATCTCTTGTGCCATTTTGCAGATAGTGGCATCTGTTGCATTTGAGCTGACATGGCATGCTTATCTGATACTGTAGCTAGCATCCTGTATAAGCGTCCTTCCTTGACACCTTTTGCTACTAGCTGACCTCTTTTGGATTTGTCTCTGATAGTGCATTCATCACCGTCGAAGATGACTTTGTAGTTGTGTTCCGTCATTTGACCTACTGACAAAAGGTTCTTACTGAGCTTCGGAACATAGAGCACATCTTTGACTAATCCTTTTGTACTAGTGAAATTGTTCATAGGGATAACACCTGTCCCTTGAATCGGATTCGGTGTATTGTCTGCTAAGTAGATGACATTCTTTTGACCTTCTAATGGCTTCATTTCTGTGAACCATTCTTGATGATTTGTCATATGAGATGATGCACCGCTGTCGATGTACCAAGGATCCTATTCCACTTGGTCGACTTGATAGCTGAAATCCTCTTTGGGATTGAAATCAGTGTCTAGGTGCATTGTATCAGTCTGATGCAATTCCTCACTTGCAAGAAACATATTTCCATGTTCATTTGCAAAATGATTGTGACTAGAATGTCCACCACGATGATTTCCTCTTCCTCGGGAATTCCCTCGATTACTGCTGGATTGACCGCCTCGGTCGTACTGCTTCTTGCAGCAATCTCTTTCATAGTGTCCAAACTTGTGACAGTAATTGCACTGAATGTTTGACACATTGGAGGATGCATTCCCTCGTCCTTGGAATCTTCCTCGGTTGGAATGATTTCCTCTTTGCTGATTCTAATGTTGCTGATGCTGATGCTGATTTTGACTTTGTTGATGATGACCACTTTTTTGATATGATCTACCTCTGTTTCTGCCTTTGCCTCTGCTTCTGTCTGAAGCTTTGAATGCCTGATCATTAGAATGACCTTTATGTGCTTGAATGGCCTGAGTCCTGAGTTCTTCACCAAGTAGAACTGACTGAAGTTCTTCCAGTGTTGGAATTTGCCGTTGGATGGCAATACTCTGGACTAGGTTCTCATATCCTTCTCGTAGTCCATTCAGGATTACTTGAACCATTTCTGCGGGTTTCATAGTCTCTCCTGCTGCTGCAAGTTGATTGTTGTAGTCTTTGATGCGGAGTACATAAGCATGACCGGTTTCATTGCTATTGCGGAAACTCTGGTTGATCTGGTTTCTCAGGGTGAGAATCCTGGATGTGTTCTTGGACTCGTAGAGAGCTGCGAACATATCCCATGCTTCTTTTGATGTCTTAGCTATGTTGAGCTGTCCTAGCATGACATCTTGCACATTCTGCTTGATCAGGTGATAGGCATACTTGTCTTTCTTATCCCATTCTGCTTGAGCTCGAGCAATGGCAGGATCTGCTACTGGTGCGGAAACTGTTTGTGTAGATGTAGATCCCGTTGCTGGTGCTGTGACAATAGATGGAGTAGAGCTACTGGTGGCTGGATCGGCCAATGGTCTAGGTATAGATCCATCGACATACTCCCATTTGTCCTGAAGCACAAGAATGGTCTCCATTCGGTATTTCCATGTACCGTAATTGGAGTTGTCTAACTTAGTAGATGCCTCCAGATTGAGGTTGCTAGTTGACATGGTGCAAACAATGTACTCAAAAAGTGTCCTGAAAAACTCTATATGAATCAACTGCAAATACACTGAAGATGCCAATGAAATCTCTGTACCGTCGGTGAAGATAGAACTACAGTTTATAAGATCTGACCTGTGTTACAAGGCTTGTGGCAATGATGCCGGGAATAGCCAAGAGGCTTTACAAGGCTAAAAATGATGTGCACGATGCCGTGAGATAGCCAAATAGGCTTTACAATGGTGGCATGTGTGTGTGAAATCAAGTGCTATCTGCCCACTGAATCAATCTGCAATGCCTCTGAACTCTGAAGTCTGCTCACTGAACTGATGAACGTAGGGTTTCAGGTAATGTAATGATGTGAAATCGGATGTGAGCGTATGGACTAACTCCGAGTAGGTACTAGTCGGGAATTTTGGGCATGGCAACTTGGGGAATTCAAAGCGTCCCATCTATGGCAATCTAGTCTACTCTGATCTAGATCTAAACCAACCATCAATCGATGAAAGAGCAGCAAATAATTCCTTTTCTTTTGTTCTTTTTAAGTGCTGGGTCAGATGCGTCGATGTAGAGGCAAATGTGCATGAAGGAAGTGGTTTTGTCAGCGAGGCTCAAATGTGAGTGTAACTTGCGCCAAAATTGCGCGTGATGTAACGAGCACGTAGAGCACAAAAAACCGAGCGACTTTCCTTTTTGGAGCACCCTCAAATTCTTCCTGGATCAAGAGATACGACTTGATCTAGGTGGAGGGGCAAAAGGAGTGCAAATGGTGCTTAATGATGATGTGTCACTGTGAGTCAACTAATTCTAGTGTACAGTTAGTCATTTGTGGTGTGCTCTCTAGCTGTGCCCTCTCTCCTCATCTCCACTCTTCTCCTCTTCCCTCTTCATATTTTGTCATGGCGTTCGTTGGAGGCTGGGCGATGGAGAGGCTGTTGTTGGACCTTGTCGTTGAAGGATCAGGAGACTTTAGAGGTGCTAGTTGTAGATAGGAGCTTGCATGGCCGAGAGCTTGTTGCTTCTATGATAGGATAGACTTGTCTCTCTTTCTCTCTCCCCTTAAGGATAAAATGGACTCTAACATCTCTTTCTCATAAGAACGGAATGATGAGAACTCTCATGGATTGGATGGATGGAAAATTTCACAAGAAGAATGAATCTAGATCTCTCTCACAACTCAAGAAACACTCTGAAGAACTATCTAGATCTAAAACTAATCTAACGTTCTGAAACTAATCTAGGAATGGGAGCAATCCTAGTGAACTACTAATGAGCTAAACTAGGAGAGCTAAACCTATGCTCTGATACCATGACAAATCGGGGGATCGAGCTCTCCTAGTCATGAGACAACATCCTAATAAAACACTAATCTAAGGAGGATGCAACCTAAGTGCAAACATGATGAAGAGAGTGCTCATGACATGTACGTCAAGTCAATTAGGTTCCAAGATAGATTAGCTTGGACTCATAAAGAGAATCTTGAGATAGTGCAAAGTGCTTGATTGATATTACTTCAAATGAACCTCCCTTTTATAGGTGAGGGTACTTACATCCATTTGCTTGCTCACACGTGGGATATGTCCTCCATGCCATGTGGCAGCTTACCTTTTGCTCATACCTTTGCTCTACATGTGCTCATGGCACCACAACTCTCAACACCTCCCCTTGGTGCCATAATCCTTTGGCTACTGCAAGGTGGTCAGATGTGAGTTACAAATCCATCACCTCCCCTTAGTGCATACATTGCTACTTAAGGTGGTAAAGTGTGGTTTTTACATGTCAATACCTCCCCTGGGTGCTTTCATAGCTACTCTCAGGTGGTCAGGCTTGATTTACAAAACATAGGCAAGGTTGGCAAGGTTTGTGGTTTCTCAATGCATTCCATTGATGTCACCTTTTGGCTCATGGCTTGATGACGATGGTGTTTGCTTCTTTGCTTGACGTAGCTTCATGCATGATGCTTTGTTCTTCCATGTGCCTTGATGCTTTGTGTGGATGCCATGCTTCGTGCTATGGTCATCTCATACACTTGTGCTTTTGGCATGCTTATGACAATGATATGTGCATTCATGCTTTGCTTTTCCATTTGTTACAAAGGTCTTACCAATTGATTACTTTCAATATTGGCAGTGTCTAATTGCATACAATGATTCTGACATAACAGGCGCATGGAGCTCAAAAAGACGATCACTTTTCCTTTTTGGAGCATGTCCAAATTCTTTTTGGATTGGAAGTTATGGCTTGTTGAATTTTTGTGAAGAAAAGGGCCTTTGATGATGTGGCACAGGGATTCATATGCAGCTTGCAAGACTGTGCTTAGCAAGGGACTCTGTGCTTAGGTGGCACTTAACTAAACCTGAACTTAAATCTAACCATGGTTTAGTGTGGGTTCACTTAACCATTGACCTAGGTTAGTTGAAAGAACCTTTGGTTAAGTTGATTAACTATGGTTAGTTCTCTTATCTGCCACGTGTCTTAAGGTTACTAAACCTTAGAGAAGACTTTGAGGCTTATCTGCGATAGAGAAGGCATGGAATCAACGAACGTGATCAACAAAGCAATGAAATTGACCGAGGAGAACGCAGCATGCCAAGGCGATCAGGAGCTTCAGAAGACGAAACAGGAAGGCAGTTCACCGAGTTCACCGAACAGATATGTCGCAGAGTTTGGCTAGCTGGAGGAGAGTTGCTGGTCGGGTTATTGCAGGGGAGCGTCGGTGAGCTGATTCCGTCGGTTGAGCCTAAAAGGAGAAGGTTGTCCGCTGTGGGTGGAGTAGCACAACTGGAAGAGTCACCTCAGAAGCTCTCGGAAGAGGCTAGGAGAGCTGTGCTGATGGGCAGCAAAGGTTACATGAGCAGCTGGTTGCCCACCTCAATGAAGATGCCGCGACAGTAAAAGCAGCTGTGGGAAGTCGCCAAAGGAGTTGGCGTTGATTGGGGTCTCTCCTCAGAGGTCATGATGTTGGGCTCGTTGGGGAGATGGCTATTTGAAGAAGGCGTTGGTTGATGGGAGGCTAGAGCCGCCTTGCTGTTGTAGAGGCATTTGAGTAGCCTAGAGCTTCCATTCGGTCTAGCGTTGGAGGCTCGATGGAGCCGTGGGCGTGGCGTGTTGAGAGTTCACGCTCAACATCATGTGATCATGTGTGCATAGCACCACCACGTGATCATATGTGCATAGCACTAACCTTATAGAGTGTTATAAAGGAAAGGGTTAGATCCCCTAACCCTAACCCTAAAAGGGTTTGTATATATTCTATTTTTTCAACTAATTCTAGTGTACAGTTAGTCATTTGTGGTGTGCTCTCTAGCTGTGCCCTCTCTCCTCATCTCCACTCTTCTCCTCTCCCCTCTTCATATTTTGTCATGGTATCAGAGCTTCCTTGTCTTCCGCTGAGACATTGAGTTTCTTGAGAGTGTGAGAGAGATTGTGAGTTTGAGAGTTCTCTTGAGTGATTGTGAGATCCTTCCCTTCACTTCCGTTGAGAGAAAATTCCGTCCATTTGGTGGTATTCTATCCCAAACTATCTTGTACCTCTGATGTATCTCAAGACTCTTTTGGCTACATTCCAGTGAGACTTTTTTGGATTTGCCATAAACTATGCTAGTGAGCTTACTGCATAACAAATATCTAGCCGTGTAATTGTCAGATATATAAGAGATCCAATGAGTTGCTTGTAGTATCTGTCATTGACTGTAGGCTTTTTTGAATCTTTAGTAAGTTTCAAACTCTGTTCCATGGGAGTGGCTGCAATCTTGCAATCTGCCATATGAAACTTCTTCAAGAGACTGTCAACATACTTGAGCTGACTCATGAATGTGCTATCTGAATCTCTCCGAAACTCAATTCCAAGACAATAGTGCATAAGTCCAAGATCGTTCATGTCGAACTCTGCAGATAAGTCTTGTTTTAGATTTCTGATGAAGCTATCCTTGCTTCCTGTCACAATCAGATCATCTACGTACAAAAGTGCAATAGTAATATCTTCCCCTTGAACTTTGTAGTAGAGAGTAGGATCTGCATTGGACTTCATGTATCCCAGATCAGCAAAATACTTGTCAATTCTGTTGTACCAACTTTTGGGTGCTTGTTTTAAGCCATAGAGACTTTTCTTGAGATGGCAAACCTTGTTTTCGTTTCCTGGTTCAACATAACCGGCTGGTTGTTGCATGTAGACTTCCTCGTCTAGATAACCATTGAGAAATGCATTCTTGACATCGAGCTGATACACATTCCATTTGCTGAGTGTCGCTAGTGATATCAAGAACCATATGGAATCCATCTTTGCTACTGGAGGATAAGTCTCATCATAATCTTGGCCATATTGTTGTGCAAATCCTTTTGCAACTAATCTGGCTTTGTATCTCTGAATACTGCCATCTGGATTGTACTTCACTTTGTATACCCATTTGTTGGCTATGGCCTTCTTTCCTGGTGGAAGGTCGCATAATTCCCAAGTGTTATTTTTATACAAAGCATCCATTTCTTCATTCATAGCAGTTTGCCATTCTGGCTTATCTACTGCGTCTTCAAAGTACACTGTAGCCATGATGGTAGTCATAAGAGCATAGTTGGTGGTTTCCACCTGAATTGCTTTGCCTTTCTGAGCATATGTCAATCTGGCTGGTGGTCTGCTTTCCCTAGTAGACCGTCTGAGCTACTGTGGTGCTGCTTGGGGTGTTGCTGGCAATTCTTGCTCTTCTTGATCAACCTGTTCTGTAGATGACTGTGAAGTTGATGCTTCTATCTCCTATGTAGGTGAGGTTTTCCATTCTGATTCCTCATCGAAGATTACATCTCTGGAGATAATGACTTTGCGGTTGATGGGATCATACAATTTGTATGTTTTGCTTTCTTCACTGTAGCCAACCATGATGCATTTGCATGACTTCGCATCCAATTTCCTGCGATGATCATCATGTATGTGGGCATATGCTATGCAACCAAATATGCGGAGATGCCCAATGCGTGGCTTGTGTCCAGTGAATGCTTCATAAGGAGTCATACCTTGTATCGGTTTGGTAGGAAGCCGATTAAGCAAGTAGTTAGCTGTAGCTATTGCTTCTGCCCAATACTGATTCGGAAGATGCTTTTCACTAAGCATTGCTCTAGCACTGTCTGCTAAAGTCCCATTCTTCCTTTTAGCTCTTGCATTTTGCTGAGGAGTATCTGCACATGTGAATTGTCTTTGAATGCCGTGATTTTTGCAAAAGTTCATGAATGCGGAAGACATGTATTCACCTCCTCTGTCGCGGATCTCATGACCTTGATCTTTCTGCCTGTCTGGTTTTCTACCATGGCTTTGAATTCTTGAAATCTGGCAAACACTTCAGATTTCTCTTTCAGAAAGTAGACCCAACAATATCTACTGTAGTCATCGATGAAGGTCAAGTAATAAAGTGAACCATTGATGCTGCGGGTCTGGGCATAACCCCATACATCTGTATGAATCAAATCAAGAATACCTCGTGCACGAGAGGTACTTCTGACAAAGTTGGTTTGCTTTTGTTTGCCGAAGCAGCATGCTTCACAAACCTTTCCAAGAAACTGTAGCTTCGGAATCCCAGTTGCCATATTCTGATTCCTGAGATCTAACAAGTACTTGAAGTTGACATGACCATATCTCTTGTGCCATTTTGCAGATAGTGGCATCTGTTGCATTTGAGCTGACATGGCATGCTTATCTGGTACTGTAGCTAGCATCCTGTATAAGCGTCCTTCCTTGACACCTTTTGCTACTAGCTGACCTCTTTTGGATTTGTCTCTGATAGTGCATTCATCACCGTCGAAGATGACTTTGTAGTTGTGTTCCGTCATTTGACCTACTGACAAAAGGTTCTTACTGAGCTTCGGAAGATAGAGCACATCTTTGACTAATCCTTTTGTACTAGTGAAATTGTTCATAGGGATAACACCTGTCCCTTGAATCGGATTCGGTGTATTGTCTGCTAAGTAGATGACATTCTTTTGACCTTCTAATGGCTTCATTTCTGTGAACCATTCTTGATGACTTGTCATATGAGATGATGCACCGCTGTCGATGTACCAAGGATCCTATTCCACTTGGTCGACTTGATAGCTGAAATCCTCTTAAGGATTGAAATCAGTGTCTAGGTGCATTGTATCAGTCTAATGCAATTCCTCACTTGCAAGAAACATATTTCCATGTTCATTTGCAAAATGATTGTGACTAGAATGTCCACCACGATGATTTCCTCTTCCTCGGGAATTCCCTCGATTACTGCTGGATTGACCGCCTCGGTCGTACTGCTTCTTGCAGCAATCTCTTTCATAGTGTCCAAACTTGTGACAGTAATTGCACTGAATGTTTGACACATTGGAGGATGCATTCCCTCGTCCTTGGAATCTTCCTCGGTTGGAATGATTTCCTCTTTGCTGATTCTAATGTTGCTGATGCTGATGCTGACTTTGACTTTGTTGATGATGACCACTTTTTTGATATGATCTACCTCTGTTTCTGCCTTTGCCTCTGCTTCTGTCTGAAGCTTTGAATGCCTGATCATTAGAATGACCTTTATGTGCTTGAATGGCCTGAGTCCTGAGTTCTTCACCAAGTAGAACTGACTGAAGTACTTCCAGTGTTGGAATTTTCCGTTGGATGGCAATACTCTGGACTAGATTCTCATATCCTTCTCCTAGTCCATTCAGGATTACTTGAACCATTTCTGCGGGATTCATAGTCTCTCCTGCTGCTGCAAGTTGATTGTTGTAGTCTTTGATGCGGAGTACATAAGCATGACCGGTTTCATTGCTATTGCGGAAACTCTGGTTGATCTGGTTTCTCAGGGTGAGAATCCTGGATGTGTTCTTGGACTCGTAGAGAGCTGCGAACATATCCCATGCTTCTTTTGATGTCTTAGCTATGTTGAGCTGTCCTAGCATGACATCTTGCACATTCTGCTTGATCAGGTGATAGGCATACTTGTCTTTCTTATCCCATTCTGCTTGAGCTCGAGCAATGGCAGGATCTGCTACTGGTGCGGAAACTGTTTGTGTAGATGTAGATCCCGTTGCTGGTGCTGTGACAACAGATGGAGTAGAGCTACTGGTGGCTGGATCGGCCAATGGTCTAGGTATAGATCCATCGACATACTCCCATTTGTCCTGAAGCACAAGAATGGTCTCCATTCGGTATTTCCATGTACCGTAATTGGAGTTGTCTAACTTAGTAGATGCCTCCAGATTGAGGTTGCTAGTTGACATGGTGCAAACAATGTACTCAAAAAGTGTCCTGAAAAACTCTGTATGAATCAACTGCAAATACACTGAAGATGCCAATGAAATCTCTGTACCGTCGGTGAAGATAGAACTACAGTTTATAAGATCTGACCTGTGTTACAAGGCTTGTGGCAATGATGCCGGGAATAGCCAAGAGGCTTTACAAGGCTAAAAATGATGTGCACGATGCCGTGAGATAGCCAAATAGGCTTTACAATGGTGGCATGTGTGTGTGAAATCAAGTGCTATTTGCCCACTGAATCAATCTGCAATGCCTCTGAACTCTGAAGTCTGCTCACTGAACTGATGAACGTAGGGTTTCAGGTAATGTAATGATGTGAAATCGGATGTGAGCGTATGGACTAACTCCGAGTAGGTACTAGTCGGGAATTTTGGGCATGGCAACTTGGGGAATTCAAAGCGTCCCCTCTATGGCAATCTAGTCTACTCTGATCTAGATCTAAACCAACCATCAATCGATGAAAGAGCAGCAAATAATTCCTTTTCTTTTGTTCTTTTTAAGTGCTGGGTCAGATGCGTCGATGTAGAGGCAAATGTGCATGAAGGAAGTGGTTTTGTCAGTGAGGCTCAAATGTGAGTGTAACTTGCGCCGAAATGTGCGCGTGATGTAACGAGCACGTAGAGCACAAAAAACCGAGCGACTTTCCTTTTTGGAGCACCCTCAAATTCTTCCTGGATCAAGAGATACGACTTGATCTAGGTGGAGGGGCAAAAGGAGTGCAAATGGTGCTTAATGATGATGTGTCACTGTGAGTCACATGCAGTGATGATGTGGCACTGTGCTTAGCAAGAGGTGTGCCAGTGAAGCTCTGTGCTGAGGTGGCAGGAGTGTGCACATGCAGTGTGTGCACAGTGTGCCTGGCAAGGGACTGTGCCTTCAGGGGTCAGTGCTGAGGTGGCACTGCTGATGTGGCAGAGGTGACATGGCTTGATGATGTGGCACTAATGACATGGCTTGGTGACGTGGTGCAATAAGATAAGGTTGCCACATGGCACAATTGTGATCAAACCACCTAACTAGGGGTTGACTGAACCTAACCCTGGTTAGGTCCTATCTGCCATGTGTCAAGTGACTGACCACTGGTGGCTAACCAAACCTAGGGTTGCTGACCAACCCTATCTGCCATGTGTTGCGAGGTGAGCCACCGGAATCAAAAAAGGATTCGTTGGAATCTATGGATACTACGGAATCTTGATTTCGTCGAAGATGCCGATGCCGTCGCGGAGGGCTGAGGAGCACGTTGGCTCATTCGGATGGAGCTTGTTGTTATTTGTTGGTGCAAGCAATCGAGTAGACTACTAAGCCGCCTTGGAGGGCGACGTTCGAAAGGCTGAGCGATGGCTACGGCTTATGGAGCAGGAGTGTTGTTTGAAAAAAAAAAGGCGGCTACTGGAAGCATGCAGTGGAGAAGGCACGTCGATGAAGTCCGTCGGTGGCATTTGTAGTTGGAGAAAGGCTCAGGCAATTCATCTTCAATATATAAAATTGGCCGTGAAGTCTTCAGCGGCAGTTGTGACTTGTCAACCAAGCGAAGTAAGCTCGTTCGTGCTCGGGATCTCTACAACGAGGCCCTTACGATAAGCTCTACCTCCAAAGAACGCGCTTCCTCTTGCAAGAACTTGGGTGCGCTCAACTTCTTGTGGAGCCAGGTGGAGCTCGAATTGTTTCCATCATGGAAGCCAATCACTCCGGATGGTCTTACTGCCTGCACGGATCATCTGAAGCATTCTGTGGAATTCTTTCTCAAGGCCAAGGTCGAGGGAGTCCGTGCAGGAAAGCCCAAAGAATGGCTTAGTCACACCAAGGCATCCCTTTTAAAAGTAGTGAACTGGGCCGCGGAGAACTCACGGATCTTGGCCCTACAAGACGCGCCTATCTTAAGGACCCTTTGTGACCAATTCGATCGAGCCATACGCAAGGGAAATGTGGGCTCAGAAGCAGCTGTCGTTGCAAACTTGGTGGAAGCCGCTGTTGAAGAGATTGCGGTGCTCGGTCGTTGCAACAGAGGTTTGGCAGATACGGGCTAAGGCTTGCGTCGTCGGTATTCTGAAGACTGGCCGAAGCTTGATATTCCACTTGAGGCTGTTGATGGTCATGTTGAAGGCTCTGGCAGATGAAGCTGTGTGGACTTGGAGGAGTCGAAGCAATTGGAGCTCTCCAGTTACATGAGAGACTTGGAGTCTTGCAGGACTTGAGCTCCAAACATAACTCTTTCTCTTCTCTCTTCGAAGAGAGATCTCACTAAAGCTTTACTTGTTCTTTGCAGAGATAAGACTCCCTATCTTTCCTTTCTTACTCCAAGTACAAAGGAAGCATAACACTCTCTCTCACCGTAGATCTCTCAATCTCTCAAGAATAGAATTCTCTCGCAGAAGAACAAAAATCTTTCACAAACCCTTGAAGGAGATGAACGGAAATATCTCACCAAATGGACGGAATTTTCTCTCAACGGAAGTGAAGGGAAGGATCTCACAATCACTCAAGAGAACTCTCAATCTCACAATCTCTCTCACACTCTCAAGAAACTCAATGTCTCAGCGGAAGACAAGGAAGCTCTGATACCATGACAAAATATGAAGAGGGGAGAGGAGAAGAGTGGAGATGAGGAGAGAGGGCACAGCTAGAGAGCACACCACAAATGACTAACTGTACACTAGAATTAGTTGAAAAAATAGAATATATACAAACCCTTTTAGGGTTAGGGTTAGGGGATCTAACCCTTTCCTTTATAACACTCTATAAGGTTAGTGCTATGCACATATGATCACGTGATGGTGCTATGCACACATGATCACATGATGTTGAGCGTGAACTCTCAACACGCCACGCCCACGGCTCCATCGAGCCTCCAACGCTAGACCGAATGGAAGCTCTAGGCTACTCAAATGCCTCTACAACAGTAAGGCGGCTCTAGCCTCCCATCAACCAATGCCTTCTTCAAATAGCCGTCTCCCCAACGAGCCCAACATCATGACCTCTGAGGAGAGACCCCAATCAACGCCAACTCCTTTGGCGACTTCCCACAGCTGCTTTTACTGTCGCGGCATCTTCATTGAGGTGGGCAACCAGCTGCTCATGTAACCTTTGCTGCCCGTCAGCACAGCTCTCCTAGCCTCTTCCGAGAGCTTCTGAGGTGACTCTTCCAGTTGTGCTACTCCACCCACAGCGGACAACCTTCTCCTTTTAGGCTCAACCGACGGAATCAGCTCACCGACGCTCCCCTGCAATAACCCGACCAGCAACTCTCCTCCAGCTAGCCAAACTCTGCGACATATCTGTTCGGTGAACTCGGTGAACTGCCTTCCTGTTTTGTCTTCTGAAGCTCCTGATCGCCTTGGCATGCTGCGTTCTCCTCGGTCAATTTCATTGCTTTGTTGATCACGTTCGTTGATTCCATGCCTTCTCTGTCGCAGATAAGCCTCAAAGTCTTCTCTAAGGTTTAGTAACCTTAAGACATGTGGCAGATAAGAGAACTAACCATAGTTAATCAACTTAACCAAAGGTTCTTTCAACTAACCTAGGTCAATGGTTAAGTGAACCCACACTAAACCATGGTTAGATTTAAGTTCAGGTTTAGTTAAGTGCCACCTAAGCACAGAGTCCCTTGCTAAGCACAGTCTTTCAAGCTGCATATGAATCCCTGTGCCACATCATCAAAGGCCCTTTTCTTCACAAAAATTCAACAAGCCATAACTTCCAATCCAAAAAGAATTTGGACATGCTCCAAAAAGGAAAAGTGATCGTCTTTTTGAGCTCCATGCGCATGTTATGTCAGAATCATTGTATGCAATTAGACACTGCCAATATTGAAAGTAATCAATTGGTAAGACCTTTGTAACAAATGGAAAAGCAAAGCATGAATGCACATATCATTGTCATAAGCATGCCAAAAGCACAAGTGTATGAGATGACCATAGCACGAAGCATGGCATCCACACAAAGCATCAAGGCACATGGAAGAACAAAGCATCATGCATGAAGCTACGTCAAGCAAAGAAGCAAACACCATCGTCATCAAGCCATGAGCCAAAAGGTGACATCAATGGAATGCATTGAGAAACCACAAACCTTGCCAACCTTGCCTATGTTTTGTAAATCAAGCCTGACCACCTGAGAGTAGCTATGAAAGCACCCAGGGGAGGTATTGACATGTAAAAACCACACTTTACCACCTTAAGTAGCAATGTATGCACTAAGGGGAGGTGATGGATTTGTAACTCACATCTGACCACCTTGCAGTAGCCAAAGGATTATGGCACCAAGGGGAGGTGTTGAGAGTTGTGGTGCCATGAGCACATGTAGAGCAAAGGTATGAGCAAAAGGTAAGCTGCCACATGGCATGGAGGACATATCCCACATGTGAGCAAGCAAATGGATGTAAGTACCCTCACCTATAAAAGGGAGGTTCATTTGAAGTAATATCAATCAAGCACTTTGCACTATCTCAAGATTCTCTTTATGAGTCCAAGCTAATCTATCTTGGAACCTAATTGACTTGAGGTACATGTCATGAGCACTCTCTTCATCATGTTTGCACTTAGGTTGCATCCTCCTTAGATTAGTGTTTTATTAGGATGTTGTCTCATGACTAGGAGAGCTCGATCCCCCGATTTGTCAGATGGCTGGTGGAGCAGCCCGTGGGCTAGTTTGCTATTGCTGCTACTAAGGCTATCGTAGGGCGTCAAGTGGTGCTGAGGTTGTTGTAGGACGAGCGATGCTTTGGATTCAGTAGTTGCGTTGAGCTTCGCTGGCCTTTGATGGGTTGTAGTAGTTGATAGAGCCTTGTCGAAGGAATCATTGTTGGAGCTGAATCACCTGTCTGTGGGGGTTAAAGGTCACTGTGCCTTTACCCCGGTTATGTACAATACTCAAACACATATATAAATGAATGAAAAAGAAGATTAGGGTGGTTCTTCACCCACCAAAACTTGTGTGGCTCTCTGTCTCCCTCTCTCTCTCTCCTTCTTCCATTCTTGCTTCCGTTGAGAGTATTCTCAACTGGTATCAGAGCCCAAGAGGAAGGAGAAGCTCTGTGGGAAGCTTTGTGGGTGACTTTACTTGCATCTGAGTGTGCAGAGACCTTGGAGGAACCTTTGGAAAAGTCACTTTGGTTTTGCAAAGTGGTTTTGAGAGCCTGTTAAGTGTTTTCAAAGAAAAAGTCGTTTTTTGAGCTTTTCCCTATTCTGTTCGATGACAGAGACTCCGTATTGACTTGTAGAGGCAACTATTGCTTGATTTTGGTGTCCACTTCACTTCAGGAGCTTGGAAACACCTTCATTCTTGAATCTGGGATCAGTTCATTCGATTTCTGACTCACTGTGTCAGTTTCTGCGTTTTTTGCCCGGGTGTTGGAACTCAAGTTTGGAGCAACCATTTGCAGATCTGTCAGTTCCGGTGGACTCAGAAGGTCCTAAAACTTCTATGTTGCTCATCATTTGCACTCCGGTGGAGTTTACAAACAGCTCTATTTCCAAAAACGTTTTTCAATCCGTGTGTTGGACCCAGTGATTGAGACCATGGTTTCCAAAACCGTTTGTCCCATTACGTTTCGGACGCCCAAAAACCCCTACCTGTCAGTTCTTGCATGATTTGGTGGAGGATTTTCAGAGTTATAGATCTCTGTGTATTCGATTTCGTCTCTCTGTTATGCATTTTTCATTCTAAGGTTTTGACACCTTAGATTTATGCCACATGGCAATGGATAAGTGTTGACTCCCATTTCTCACTCATCGGTTGGGATTTTGGAGTTCTGGCAGAAGAGAGATATTTGCAGATTTTCTTGCCGAGTCTGATTATGCAATGGCGCCCATGTTATGAGGCATCTCAGGTTCTATTTTCAAGTAGCGGTCATTACCGTGGGACTATGATTTCTTGAGCACACCTTATCCAGATCACTCTGGTTGCAGTGTTTGAGCAGTGTGCGCTCATTCGTGGTGTGCATTGGGTTGCAGTGGTTTATAGGTCATTTACATGCATTGCGGTCCTTATTGGATGCGCTGATAGGCCCAAATTGCCTGGTGGGATGCTATTTTTTTATGGATGCTTTGTACATGGATGCTATTTTATGTTGAGGGATAGCTTTGACACATTGCAGGTGATGCACTGATAGTGCTATGCTCTCTTGGATGAGATATTATTGATGCATATGCTAGTGGACGGTGTTTATGCTTGAGTCATTTGGCACTTATTGGCATTTTCTTTTGGGCCAGATTTGCTCATATGGATGCATAGTATATGCACATGAATCAGATGCATCTTTTGATGCTTTGATCTTTGAGTTTTGGTGATATTTCACTCTATTGTGGCATACACATTTGGGTGCACCTGGTATTTGGTGTGATTCTCTCTTGCAAGCACTAGCATTTGGGATTTTGTTTCATTTGCATCATGGCATCCTCTTCCATGTCTGAAAAGGAGTTTTTCAGCATTAAAAAGTTTGATGGGACAAACTTTTCTTTGTGGAAAGAACAAATAAGGAATGTGCTTATTCAAAAGAAGCAGATTAAACCCTTGGCAGGGATTGAAGCTAAGCCTGCAAATATGTCTGAGGATGATTGGAATGAGTTGGATGCATTAGCAAAGTCTACTATTAGACTTCATCTTGCAAAGTCAATTTATTTCATAGTAGTAAATGAGCAGACTACCGAAGATTTGTGGAAGAAACTGTGTGCCACTTATGAGAAGGAAACTGCCTCTAATAAAGTTTACCTCATGAAGAGGTTGTTTGAGCTACAAATGAAGGAAGGGGTCTCCATTGTTTCTCACTTGAATGAATTCAATATTATTTTCAGCCAGCTTCAGGCTCAGAAGATGAATTTTGATGTGGAGACTAAGGCAATATTTCTCTTATCTTCATTGCCATCCTCATGGGATACCTTCCGTATAGCTATTAGTAACTCTGCACCTGGTGGAGTACTGAAATTTGATGATGTTGTGGGTAGCTTGTTGGCCGAGGAGATTAGACGAAAGTCTATGGATGGCAACAAGCAGGATGTAGCCTTAAATGTGCAAAGGGGCATATCACAGTTCAGGGGGAAGTCCCAAGAAAGAGGGAAGTCTCGTAGCAAATCCAGGGCATAGAACATTGAGTGTTACCACTGTGGTAAGAAGGGCCATATGAAAAAGGATTGCTACAAGCTGAAAAGAGAGCAAAAGGATAAGAAAAAGAATGCAAATTGGGGTGCAAATCAAAAGGAAGAGAGTCCAAGGGGGGACAAAGGAAAAGTGAAGATCGAGGAGATCAATGCAGTCACACATGATAGTGACAATGACGTTCTCTTCATGTCTAGTTTATCTACAGAGTTGCTTACCACTTCAGATGATGCATATTCCCAGGATTGGATTTTGGATTTTGGTGCTTCATTCCATGTTACTCCCCATAGGGAATGGTTCTCCACTTATGACAGTGGAAAGACAGGTCGTGTGCATCTTGGAAATGACTATGCATGTGACATAGTGGGAGCAGGTGACATAAAGTTTTCTTTTGCAAATGGGTCTGCATTTGTTTTGAAACATGTGAGACATGTGCCTAAGCTGACCAAGAGTCTTATTTCAGTGGGTGAGCTAGATGATGCTGGTTTTCACACCACTTTTGGCTTTCAGAGTTGGAAAATTCAGAAGGGCTCTATGCTTTTGGCCAGGGGTGCCAAGTGTGGGACTTTGTATCCCTTACATGTATCAGGGGTATTTGATCATGTTGTTGCAATAACCGAGCATTGCAAGTTGGGGCACATGAGCCAGAATGGAATGAAACTCTTATGCCATTTGGGTTATGTACCGCATTTGAGTTTCTCTGATTTTGAATTTTGTGAGCACTGTCTCTATGGGAAGCAGACTAAATCAGCCCATAAAAGAAGGGGAAAGAAAGAGTTTGAAAAGCTTGATTTGGTGCATTCAGACGTATGTGGTCCCATGCCTACACGGTCATTAGGCGGGGCTGAATACTATGTGACATTCATTGATGATGCAATTAGGAAAGTGTGGGCTTATGCTATAGCTCGGAAGAGTGATGTGTTCCAGGTATTTCAGAAATGGCTGGCCTTGGTTGAGAATCAGTCAGGTAGAACGCTTAAATGCCTAAGGACTGACAATGGTGGAGAGTATCTCTCTCATGACTTTCAGCATTTCTGTGATACATGTGAGATTAAGAGGGAGCTCACATCCCCTCGTACTCTAGAGCAAAATCCAGTTGCAGAAAAGATGAACCATACCATTCAAGAAAGGTTGCAATGCATGCTTTCCAATGCAAGTCTTTCTGGTGGTTTTTGGGCTGAGGCAATGAAGACTGCAGTGCATGTGATCAATAGATCACCTAGTATAAGGGTTTAGATGGCGGTATTCCTGAAGAGGCATGGAGTGGCAAGAAGCCCTCTTACTCTCATTTGCATATATTTGGGTATGAGGCATATGCACATGTGCCAAAAGAGCTTCGAAAGAAGCTAGATCCTAAGTCTAGGAAATGCATCTTTCTAGGTTATGGTGAAAGTGGAGAGATGGGCTATCATCTCTGGGATCCAGAAGCAAAGAAGATCATACGCAGCCATGATGTAGTCTTCAATGAGAAGAAGATGCATAAGGCACTCATGAGGGATGTGGAAATGAGAAGAATCACTTTCCAGGATGTGAATCCACCTACATATGTTGATAGACAGCAAGCTGTCCATGCACCAAATGTGCAAGAAATGGTACCACCAACTACTCCCACAGGTATACAATCAAGGGTAGATGATGGATCATCTATTGGTGGAAATGATGAGCCAAATGTGGCTGATATGCAAATGGGACAGCAAGCTAAAATGCCCTTGAGAAGATCTTCTAGCATGTCTAGACCGCCTGATAAGTTTATTCTAGGGGTAGACTATGTGATGCTTACTGATTGCGGGGAGCCTTCTTGCTACAAAGAGGCTATGATGCGCGAGGATCAACGCAAGTGGGAGTATGCTATGCAATCAGAGATGAGTTCACTTATGAAGGATAAGACTTGGGACTTGGTTTCTTTGCCACATGGAAAGAAAGCATTGCCATGTAAATGGGTCTACAAAATGAAGGTCACAGGTGATGATGTGCCTAGGTACAAGGCCCGTTTGGGCTAAAGGGTTTAGGCAAGAGAAGGGTGTGGACTTTGATGAGATATTCTCTCCGGTTATGAAGATGACCACACTTAGATGCATGCTTGGACTAGTGGTGGTAGAGGATATGGAACTTATGCAGATGGATGTCAAGACAGCTTTCTTGCATGAGGATTTGCATGAAATTTACATGGTGCAGCCGGAAGGCTTTGCAGAAAAGGGCAAAGAGCATTTAGTTTGCAAGCTGAAGAAGAGTCTCTATGGTCTTAAGCAAGCACCTAGAGAATGGTATCAGAAGTTTGATGCTTTCATTCGGTCCCAGGGTTTTAGAAGGAGTGAAATTGATCACTGCCTCTACACTAAAAGGGCTAAGGATAATAGCCTGATAATCTTGGCACTATATGTAGATGATATGCTATTGGCTAGCAAGAATACTTATGAGCTAGATGCATTAAAGGCTTAGTTGCATGAGGCCTTTGATATGAAGGATTTGGGACTTGCAGGTCATATTCTTGGTATGCGCATCACGCGTGATCGGAGTAGGAAACTCCTTTGGCTTTCACAAAAAGAGTATGTTACAAAAGTATTACAGCATTTCAATATGGAGGGAGGGGAGGAAGTGAGTACTCCATTGCCTCCATATGTGAAACTGAGTCATACAGATAGTCCCAAATCAGATGAGGAAAGGGCCATGATGGCCAAGGTTCCTTATGCATCAGCAGTTGGGAGTCTTATGTATGCTATGATAGCTACAAGACTAGACATTGCATTTGCAGTGGGAGTTGTTAGCCGGTATATGGCTAATCCAGGAAAGAGGCATTGGGAGGCAGTTAAGTGCATCATGAGGTACATGAAGGGTACCAAGGAGATGTGCATTTGGTTTGGTAAAGGAGACATGCGTGTACTTGGGTACACAGATTCAGACTATGCAGGGCATGTGGATAGTAGGAGATCCACTTATAGTTACGTGTTCACCTTTGCAGGTGGTATAGTGTCGTGGTTCTCTCATGCACAGAAGTGCATTGCTTTGTCTACCACAAAGGCTGAGTATGTTGCAACCAGAGAGGGTTGCAAGGAGGCTATATGGCTTGATCGGCTAGTGGGAGATTTGGGGATTCATACAGGTGTACCCACATTGCATAGTGATTCCATGAGTGCTATTTAGCTAGCACGGAATCCGGTCTTTCATGCAAAGACCAAACACATTGAGGTCAGGTACCATTTCATCAGGGAGGTACTTTGAGGATAAGCGCATAGAGCTTGTCAAGGTTCATACAGATGATAACCCTGCAGATATGCTGACGAAGAGTCTACCTAGTCAGCGGTTTGAGTATTGTCGTGTATTGATGGGCATTGGATAGTATGCTCACTGGTTGTTCTCCCTTAAAGGCACATTGTCTTTTAAGTGGGAGGTTATGTACAATACTCAAACACATATATAAATGAATGAAAAAGAAGATTAGGGTGGTTCTACACCCACCAAAACTTGTGTGGCTCTCTGTCTCTCTCTGTCTCTCTCCTTCTTCCGTTCTTGCTTCCGTTGAGAGTACTCTCATTGTCGCCGGTGCAAGGAGCCATCTCGTTGTGGGACTGCTTGGAGAGGTTGCTTGGAGAGTTTGAGGTCGTTGGCGATGAGAGTGGGAGCTTGAAGACTATTGCATGCACAGTGAGGCTCAGTTGATGTTGTAGATAAAAGGAGCCCCGTTGACGTTGTAGCTTATCTTGGAGGTAGCTTATGCAACGAGTGAGGAGCTGCTTGTCGTGTTGAAGATGGAAATGGAGGGATCGAATGAAGCTCTCACAAATACTATACTCTCTTCGTCAGTTGATGTACAGACTACCTCTTACACTCTATATATTGCCTTTCACACTGTCCCTATTTCTCTCAATAGGAGAACTCACAAGGAATCTCTCTCTCACTCAACTAGAATGAAATGAACTTTCAATGAACGGAAATGGATGGAATTTCTTCAAAATTAACGGAAATTTTCTCTCACGGAAGAGAAAACTCAATCTCAATCTCTCAATCACTATCTCACACTCTCACAAAGATGGCACCTCCACAGAAGGCTGAACCATGCTCTGATACCATGACAAAATATGAAGAGGGGAGAGGAGAAGAGTGGAGATGAGGAGAGAGGGCACAGCTAGAGAGCACACCACAAATGACTAACTATACACTAGATTTAGTTGAAAAAATAGAATATATACAAACCCTTTTAGGGTTAGGGTTAGGGGATCTAACCCTTTCCTTTATAGGACTCTATAAGGTTAGTGCTATGCACATATGATCACGTGATGGTGCTATGCACACATGATCACATGATGTTGAGCGTGAACTCTCAACATAAGCTTGAGAAGAGGAGGAAGGTAATGAGAGCAAAGTGGAAGAAGTTTTTGACTATCAAGCTGCAGGCAAGACGGAAGGAGTAAGCTTGAGGAGAGGAGGAAGGTAATGAGAGTGAAGTGAAAGAAGTGTTTGGCTATAAGGTTGTAGGCAAGATGGAAGGAGTAAGCTTGAGGAGAGGTGGAAGGTAACGAGAGCAAAATGGAAGAAGTGTTTGGCTATAAAGCTGCAGGTGAGATGTAGAAGACGAATGACTAGAGAGGGATTTATAGAACTGCAAACTCATAATGTGAGATGAAAGATTTAGAATAAAGAATTGGGAGAGACTGAGATGACTAGATTGTGTGAAGTAACAAATGCAAGACCGTAATGTGAGACATGTGAGATGGTAGACTTTGAGTACATTGAAATCTATAAAATAAAGTGATGGAACACAAGAATGATATAATTATTAGACTCTCATCGTGAGATATTTATTGTATATAATAAGTTAGACTTCAAATAAAGTGAAACCGATTAAATAAATTTAGAGAGGTGAGTTGTCCATTGAGTGAAGTAAAAGATGCAAGACCGTAAATGTGAGAGACACATGAGATGATAGATTTTGAATCGGTTTAAATCTATGAAATAAAGTGATTGAAGACAAGAACAATATAATTATCAAACTCCCTTCTTTCATCCATCCTAGTCCTTCTACAAGCACATTCTTCTTTCATCACTCTTCATTTATCATCTCCCCACCCACCATGGATGTCCTTGGCATCATTGCAGATGTGGAGTCTAGAATCGACAAGAATGAATTGTTGACTAAGGATCAAGGAGAGATGCAAGAATTCGACAAGGCTCTCCACTGACATGCATGGAGAGAGAGGAATTCAATGCACAAAGGCGAACATAGAGGGAGGAGACTCAAAAGATAGAAGAGAGCGAAAAAATTTTACAATGTATTATAAAAGCACGACAAGATCTCTTGGACTTCTTAAGGAACCTGCGTTATCGCAGCAGTATTATTCACATATTTAATATAATCAACCAAAATAACATTGCGAGAAAAGGAAAACAAGTCACACTTTTTATATGTATCCATGATGAATGCACATTATGTATTCACATTTAATAAAATCAACCAAAATAACATTATGAACAACAAAATCACAAATACAAAGTTTTGCGACATTGCACTTTTACATGCATCACTTGCCAATAAAGCTTTTTCTACTTCAAAAAATAACTCATGTTCATGCTAAACCCCATCATAAAGCTTCACAATGAAGTGGATTTTGATGTTTGCTGTGGACTCCATTGTGATGCTTTGGAAGTAGACTCTATCTCTCAAGGCATTGATGCTTTAGGTGTACATGGACTCTTCCTTTGGGCATAGAATTTGTCTACTTCCAAGTGTGGACTCGGTTGTGATCGTTTAGGTGTAGAATCCAGTGGAGGTTGTGATTCTTCGGGCATATATTGAATCTCTACTTTTGAGTGTCGGGAGAGTGTGGTGCCCGCAGCATAGAATGAGTCTCTACTTCCACTCGTGGACTTTGCTAGGATGCTTTAGGCATAAACTCCCCAAAATGGTATGATTATTTGGCCATAGATTGAGTCTCTACTTTCACAAGTGAACTCCCTTCTGATGCTTTGGGTTTATACTCCTCAGGGGTATGTTGAATCTCTACTTTTGCAATGGTTGGACTCGATTGTGATGCTTTGGGAGTAGACTCCTTTAAAGGCTGTGATGGATTGAGAGTATATTTAGTCTCTACTTCCTCGAGAGTCTTTGATGCAAACTTGGGTGTCTCAATTACTTTAATTGGAGATTGAGCAATGATTAATTGAATGGTATGAGCCACAAATGTATATAGTTCTACATGGGAATATGTAGACATTGAGGATTGTAAGCCCTTCACATTAAATATTTCATCGAGGAGCAACTTGCAGTTGTAGCACACTCTCCACGCACAGTTGTATGGATCATTTTTCTCTACAACCTCACATCGTTGTAAGTCCATTGCTTCTTGCAAGTCACCATCATAGTTTGTAACTTATTCAATTGCACTTATTAACCTTGATGTGGACCTATCCATCATAACATACAAGGGAATGAATAAGTGCATCACAAAAGATACATACCATGAAAGTTACAATGCATTAAGAGTAAGTGTACCACAAAAGTTACAACACATTAGGAGTATACTTATGCTAACACATTGCCATGATATCTTGGCATTGAATTGGCAAAATAGCATTTATTGGCTTGTAGGTCCAAAGCTACCAAACTCCAATGTTTCTAGCATGGCCAATTAAGAATATTTATTATTTGACTTCATCTTACATCTCGCAAAAGTAAATATGAGGCTGCAGTGTCACTTACCACTATAAGGCATAGGCCATTTTCTGACTGAAATACCACCCTTTTTTACACTAAAAGGTTTTTTTAATGGACGCAAAGGTTGGTATTTACGTCGCTATTAGCATTGGAAGAGAACGGTCGCTATATAAGTGTCACTATATAGCGACACTGGTAAACATTGCTATATAGTGACGATTAACAGAATCTAAAAAAAACATTAGTGGAGCTAAACAGGACCATAACAGCCCTATTTTCCGCACTAATGTTTTTTTTAAAGTAATTACAAAAGAATGTTGTTTGTTACAAAAGTTCCCTTATGAAAGGGGTGATACAAAATCACTCAAACAAGCCGAGTGACAAAAGCATATACATGCCGAAGATATACTACATTGTTTGTTACACAATTACCCTTTCAAAAAGGGTGATACAAAATCGCTCAAATGAGCTGACATATAGAAGCATATACATGCCAAAGTATATACAAACTACTACTAATACTACTACTGCTACTGCTCATCCGAATTATCATCCTCGTCCTCGTCCTCATCGTGGTCATGCTAGCCGGATTCCTAGCCCTCGTGAGCTACGCCTGATCCCTAGCCCTCGTGAGCTATGCCTAATCCCTAGTCCTCATCGAAGCTGTGTAAGCCTAATCCCTCGTCATAACCACTCACCTCCACTAATGGGATGTTCGAGCTTGCACTCTAAGAGTGAAACCATATTAATTGGAAATTAGATTGGAACTTAAAGAATAAAACAATTTAAAAAGTGAGATTACAAGTAGAAGTAGACTTGTACCGTGTGAGCAGCCACCTCAGCCCAATCGACCGTCGTTCCCATGGCCTCCATCTCAATAAACCGTGGCTTTGTTCCTATGTAGAATGCACATCTCACCTCTATGTCTGTGGGAAGGCAACCCATCACAGCTTGCTATGGGCCCAATAAAGTGCATGCAATATGTAATAAAACAAAAAGAACAATAAATTAAATGAGAAGAAGTAAACTTACCACGATTGCCTCAAAGACCAATCGTCCGCCTGCACCACAGTGCAAAGTACCTATGGAGTCTAGCCATCTCCTTGCAGCCCTCCTTTGACCCTCGAAATTTTTAGGATGGTCCCTGTACTCCTTCTTGAAAAACTTCCAATCTGCTTTGTCTGCCCAGCTGGGTTTAGCCTTCCCCTTTGCGATGGAAGTACACAAGGTTGACCCACGATGCTTCAAGACCAAACCTATCCGCTCTCGCATGTAATTCTAATTGAACTCACAATTTGGGGGTTTAGGGTATTGTCTTTTCAATTCATCAATGACTGCCTGCTTCTTTTGGTCATCCTGGTACTACCAGTCAGTAGCTATGCTGCTCCTAAAGTGGTGGCTCATCAACCGCCTCATAGTGGCCATCACTACTACTGAGCCCTTTTTATTTTCTACTATCTGTCCAACCACCGTGATTTCATAGGACAGGTCCTCGAGCAGGTAAGGAGGAGTCATGGGAGTGGCAGAGCTAGAGCAAGGGGTGTCACTGCTAGCACTTACGAAGCGAGGAGTAGCAGAGGGAGTGGAGGCAAGGGACCTGACTAGTACTGGGTCTCATGACCAAGTGGAGACCTATAGGGATGTGAGTGTGCTGACTTGTCTACATCTCTCGAGTTAGCACAGCATAAGCGACCCTTCCTACTCTTCCTTCCCTTAGGATGGGTACACCCAAGTGATGACCCCTCAGTCAAAGGGGCTAGGGGGGAAGGCTGTCGAGTAGGTCCAGCTTTCGGTGTAGGAGAGGGAAGAGCTGAGGACTATTGTAGGCAGTTATGCAACAACAGCCTCAGAACAGCTCGGAAATGCCTTCAAAGGCCTCGAAGTACTTCCCTTCTTTTCCTTTGTCACACATGTTCTTTACATCCCTTGATGTCTTGCAAGTTAATGAAACACATCCATTGTTATTTACAACTTGAAAGTTCGAATGCAATGAGCATAATCTCTTCATTCAATCTCTTCATTCATTACTCTTATTCTCTTTGGTTGCTTTTGTGGATTTTCCCAGATTCTATTACTCTTCATGCATTTGTATATTCTTGTATACATTGTCCTTTGTATTTGTGCTCTTCCCTCCCTCACATTTGTTTGTCACATTGCATCCATGGAATGTTGCATCCTTGATCATATCACAATCAAAGTCAAATTCAAATAGAAAATAATCTCCTTATTTTTTATACAATCATTGGGACATTTGCACTAAATGTGCTTGGAGAGTGCTGAAAACCTAGAAACTCATCTACTCCTGAGAGAACATCACTCATGACATACCTTCCATGGATTTCACAGCTCTACACCTTGCATGGTTTGGAGCAGTAGCCAAAAGGAAAAAAGGTGTGAAAACTATTGGAAATTGTGTGATCAAGGACTTGCTCTAGCACATCTAGCGCTATGATGTGTCTAGACCATGATACTATTGGAACATGGGGGAGAATAGATGCATTGTGGCAAGAGGAGTGAGAACACAAAAGATGTAGCAATGGGTGTTCTATTCATTGTGAGAGGGAAGTCCCTCTTTTATAGAAATGGATAGAGGGTGTCCTAAATCAATGGCATCTCTTCTACATCAAAGGAGGTAACTCCTAAATCATAGGATCTCCATAATCATAGGCACCACCCCATGTGGAGGCCTTTGCATTACATCATCACCTATGTCATGGTCTATGGCACTAAGTGTGCCTCTCCTACACACACACACATAGACACAACCATATGACTACTGGTGGATGCACACATG
Organism: Dipteris shenzhenensis; assembly: GCF_047967505.1. NCBI lineage: Eukaryota > Viridiplantae > Streptophyta > Polypodiopsida > Gleicheniales > Dipteridaceae > Dipteris > Dipteris shenzhenensis. The sequence goes on along the minus strand of NC_141598.1, from coordinate 22,426,722 downwards.
CATCTAGCAAGCCCTTGATCACACACATCCCAACATACCCCCCCTCAAGGGTTTTCCCCTTGCTATGTCAAGGATTCATCTAGTCACATAGTTTCTCATGCCATCTCATGGTGGTCACACATGCCATCTCATGGTGGTCAAGGATAAATCTATGGCTAGGATCTCATGCTAGCAAAGGTGCCCAAGGGTCAAGGTTTAAAAAAATGGGATAGACCCCCCCAAATGGTTATCTCCCTTGCATGTACAAGGATTAATCATAGGCCTTTGTGTGGACCTAGTTTCTCATGTCTGCAAGAGGTACCATGGGAGCAAACACACATCACATGGCCTACATCATATGGTGACCAAAAGTGATTTACAAAGACTATATGGACTAAAGCAAAACCATAACATTCTTTTTGGAGTATTAATCTAGGCAGAGCATCTTAAAATTGACTACATGACTAAGTGATGGCCAAAGTTTAAAATATTGGACTCTAGAAAGCCCAATCTACATCTACCACAAAATTTGATTCTTCATTTGCTGGTGGAGTTCTTCCTTTAGCCAGATTTGCTTTATTGTTGATGTAGTCCTTCTTCACAAGATATGCTTCACTTTCCTTTTTTTTTTTTGCAAAAAAGAGAAATCTATTAAGTATTAAAGAAAACCGTTAGAGCAAGCTCCATACGGGAATACACCATGCAATGCATGAAAAGCTCAAGAGCCAAAAAGAAAGGATTGGGGCTGATAGTGCCATCTCAATCCAATATGCTTCACTTTCCTTGGAGTTGTAGTAGGAGTTATTTCTCTCCTCTTCCAAAAGAGAAGCTTCAATATCCACCAAGTTGGATGTAAAAGTGTTGCTATACTCTTCATCTAGAAGACTTTTAAGTAAAACTTGTGTACCAAATACTTTTCCAAGTTGCACCCAAACTTTATGTGAAGTCTCACACCCATCCATGTGATGAATGTATGAGTCACTAAGTCCCAATGCTATGATAGCAAGGGCCTTTTCATATTTTTCTGTCCATGCTATTTCACCTTTTCTTGTTGAAGGTTTCTTCTTCTTTCCATAAGCAATATTCCATAGACCTTTCTTCCTGAGAATGAATTTGGTTTGCCAAGTATGGAAAGAATAACCATTACTCATGTTAGCCATTAGGAAGGTCTTACCACTTACAAGGAAGTGTCTATTCCTTCATAAAATAGCATTCAAACATATTCAATTCAAAATATATCATAAATGCATCATGAGCATTTACCAAAGCTATCAAACCGTAGGAGAATGCTCCAAAGATAAAACTGAAAAATGCCTCAGATCCCCTCCAATGGTCAAATATCCAAAAGCCCAAAGATAATTGAGATAATAATGAAACTTTCTAGCACTTAACCATATTCAATGGTTCATATTAGAAGCAAATATGACTATTACCCCCAAATTGAATAGTATGAAGTTAGAGGGTGCAATTCGAATAGTTGAAAGAACTATTGATGGGGATTTTTGTGTGGAATGAAAGATCTAATATCAAAGTACATCCTCCAGAAAGGAATCATGCAATGTTGTGTCAGATCGTTGGTGAGAAGTGCGCAATTTTTGACTTGTTTTTCTCTGATTTCTCCTTTGTTTGTGGACCAAATGCACTCTAATTTAAACATTATCCAGTGCATAAGGTCGCCCAACTATAACAAGAGGGTTTTGCAAAATTGTCTCCCAACAGGCATTTTGAGCTAGATTGGTGAGCAAAGAATGAAGCGGCATGGCTGCTCACAGTAAAATTTTGTCAATCCCTACGGTGAAGAGGTGCACCCTAACATGGGGAAGCTAGAGCTAGTAGAAATTTGAAAATTAACAGTTGGATCTAGAGAAATTGATGTTGCAATATTCAGGCAGAATTGAGGAAAGTGGGAGAGATATGGAAGAAGGTTGAAGAAGATGATGAGGTGGTAGCCTAGGAGTCTAAAAGCTCAAGGAGGATCATGGCTCTAATACCAAATGTTGGAACGTGGGGGAGAATAGATGCATTGTGGCAAGAGGACTGAGAACACAAAAGATGTAGCAATGGGTGTTCTATTCATTGTGAGAGGGAAGTCCCTCTTTTATAGAAATGGATAGAGGGTGTCCTAAATCAATGGCACCTCTCCTACATCAAAGGAGGTAACTCCTAAATCATAGGAACTCCACAATCATAGGCACCACCCCCCCATGTGGGGGCCCTTACATTACATCATCACTTGTGTCACGGTCTATGGCACTAAGTGTGCCTCTCCTACACACACACACACAACCATATGACTGCTAGTGGATGCACACATGCATCCAGCAAGCCCTTGATCACACACATCCCAACAGATACAGGTGATGATGTAATGCTAAATCCCCCACTTGGGGAGGCATCTTTGATTTAGGAGTCCCTATGATGTAGGATTGATTGCCTATGATGTAGGAGAGGTCCTATGACATAGGCCACCCTCTCTCTCACTCTATAAAAGAGAGGCTTTCCTCTCAAATCAATGGAGCATTTTGCTCTTTCGTTCCCACACTCTCTTCCATCATATCCTCCTTCTCTCCCACTCCCCAACATGTGGTATTAGAGCCTCCTTGAGCCCTAGTCCATTTTTAGCTCCAAAAAGCCACCTCACCATCCTCTTCTCCACTCTCCACCTTCTATCTTCCCCTTTTAGATCCTTTCTCTCCAAATCTTGGTAAGCTTTTTTCTCCTCACCTAATGCGCCATTTGCCAAACCACCTGAGCTAAAGATACCTTGTCTTGGGGTGAATCAATGACTTGGAGGAATTACGCAATGCTCGTCTTTGTTGCGCGTGCTGACAAGAAAAAAATCCGCTGAAATTGCGATGAAATCCGTGACTATATGCTAATTCCTTCTAGCCACGGCAGGTGGGCAAGGCCATAAGCTACCTTGTGCTAAAATTTGAGCTCAAATGCTTGCTGGACTGAGGAGAAATCACACAAATACTAGTCGAAAATGGCTATTATTGATACTATAAAATTAATTGTCTTTCCAAAGACATTTAAGTACTAACATGGAAGCAAATCGACACAAAATCAAGTATTACAGATTGATTAAAGAAGCATAGATCATGGATGATGGCAATCCAAGAAGTCCACAAGTCCACCAAATTTCTGGAAGATTTTTATTAAAACTAAAATACATGACATTTTGCGGGCTCAAGGAAATTACAAACTCCTGACTAGCTTATCAATGTCTCTATGGCAAGAATTCGACAACTCTTTAGGCCATTCTACTATACTATCAAAACCTTAGCACACACTCTTCTCACCAATTGCTTGAGGCAAGTCTACCATTCTTGTATGCCTATAGTAACTCCTCCTTTCACTGGGGGTCCTCTTCATCCTAGTCTTGATGCTATATAGAACATATTCATATAGAAACTATTATCTTGGAAGAAGGGAAGAGCAATGGAATCACTTTCTATGAGCAATGGAGCTTGAAGGAGAAAAATATTAGCCAAAAAGGCAAAAACTCAAAAAACTCTATTTTTTAATGGAACTCAAGAGCTTACAAGAGTAGAACTTGATGAAATAGAACACATTCATATAAAAACTATTACCTTGGAAGAAGGGAAACTCAATGGGATCACTTTCTGCAATAAATAGGTTCATCCTTCAAGCTAGAGCTCTCCTTCAACTCATTTCTACAATTTGGGATAGATTTGAGGTTTGGGCTCATTTGGTAGATTAGAGTCCAAAAGGTGCCAATTGAAGGCCAGAGAGCAGGTTATAAAGGAAGGGCCAAAGCTGTTTGAGGCCAAATGGATTGCAAAATGACATCAAGGTGCAGTAGCAAGTTGAAGGGTGAATGTGGAAAGCCAAGGTTGGAAAATGAATAGACACAAAAAATCACTGGAATTTGGAAGTTTAAAAAGAATTGGATCCCAAAGGACCAAAAGGCTCCATTAAAACAAAAAAAAATCGTGAAAAGCTTTAATCAAAAGGCTTTTTTGAAAAGTTTTAATCTAAAGTTTTTATTTTTTGCAGAAATTGTGGGGGAGATGGCGATGAGAAGCTGCTGTTGGCTATGAAAAAATCCTCCCTCCCTCCTATTGTATGCTAGCATGAGGGAGAGAGTGGGGTGCATAAGTTTCCCTTTCCCCTTTTCTCCACTCCACCCCCTCCTCCCCCATCTCTCTAATCTCCTTCATTTCTTCTTTGTTAATCAGTAAATTACCTATTAGTCATGTTATTAATGATAAATTAATCAAACCCACATAAGGGTTGTTCAATGTTCAAGAGATAAATTGAGGGAAAACTCCAATGAGAGTGAAAGAGAGAGAGAGAGAGAGAGAGAGAGAGAGATAATGTTGCATATAGGGGAGAGAACCCGATGCATTAGAAGCACCACATACCTAGCCTTGGTGTCCCATACCACCAAGAAGTATGTTTTCAATCTAGCAACCAGCAGATACCTCTAGCATGAAATAGCGAGAGAGTAGATACAAGTAGCAGACTGAAATCTAACAATTCTAGATGCTGAAATGCACACAATTTAGTGCATTGAATTGTTCAACTAGTCTATAAAAAGGTACTGACATCAACTCTAGGAATGGTCTCAAGCAACAAAACTCTATTAGTTTGCACCACAAATTGACTCATTGTCACCTAACTACCAACCCCACTTCCCCAAAAACACAAGCCACAAACCCTTCCTCAAACTACTAACTAGTTTGAATACAAGGACTCCTTTTCCAAACTACTCGAATAGGCCATGATGTTTGTAAAGCTCCCCTTGAGCCCTCCAACTACCCTAAATACCAAAATTATAGCCAAGAACATCCCTTGAGACTGCCCCATGCCCCTATTATATAGGATGCCCCATGCCCTTATTATATAGGAGAGCAATCAAGTGACTCTTGAGTTTCATTTCCATGTGTGACTCTTGACTTTCCATTTCCATGTGTGACCCTTGGTTGCCTAACAATAATCTCAACCCAAGGCTAGTTCTAACCCTCATCCTCTAGAGCATGCTTCCATGATCACATGGCTAGGGTGGGTTAGCCTCCTAGTATATGCACATAATATGCACATAATATGATGTGTACACAACATTAGTACTTTGAGTTCCTACTTCTCAAACCATTGACTAAGCTCATAATCCAAGATTGACCCATGAATCTTAGCCAAAGTGTGACCAATCATGATAGTCCTTTAGTTGCTGGGGTCTATCGGGTCACCGACCTTCCAGATAGGCACAATAGTGTTAGACGACCAAATTAGCAGTGGAGAAGCTCTCCCATGGAAGCTTGTGGAAGATCAAGAGGGATAGCATGTCCCTCACATGGGACAAGTTCTCAACAATAAGTCAATCATGATCCTGTGCCCCCCAATCTGCATCTTGTCAATGGCATCCATCACCATGCTCAAGTGAAAGGAGTAAAAGTGTGGGGGATGAGGTTCAGGTCAGTGGGGCAAGTGGTTGCTCAAGGACACGGTAGAGAGACGTGGCATAGGTGTGACATGTGTTTAGTGAGCTAACCAAAGTCGGCATGGGATGTTCCTAGAAGATCGTCCAAGCCTCCTTGTAGCCCCATCCAAGAAAAGAGTAGTATAGGTCCTCACCTCTCCTGTTGACCTGGTGTGTCGTTAATAGGATACTTTGGACACCTTGTGTCATTAGTAGGCTACTCTTAGAGGGTTAGAGTGCATCTCTGTGCATGCCAATGGGGCAGCTCCCTTTAGCTTGGCTATGTAGGCCTTCTTTTCCTTCTTGTGAGATGAGAGAGAGATTTTATTAAAGTCCCAGGAGACCAAAAAAAAGTCTTTGAGAGAGAGAGAGAGAGAGAGAGAGAGATTTTATTAAAGTCTCTAGGAGAGAGAGAGAGAGAGATTTTATTAAAGTCTCCAGGAGACTAAAAAAAGTCTTTGAGAGAGAAAGAGAGAGAGAGAGAGAGAGAGAGAGAGATTTTATTAATGCCTCCAGGAGACTTTAAAAGGTCTATGAGACTAAAGAAAACCAAGTACAATGAACTGAATAGGTTGGGCCTCTAGGCAAACAACAATATCCAAGATACATGGAATGAAATGCATGGAATAGAATGTGGAGAGTGGATATAAGAGTCATAAATACTCTAGGGTCACAGATCAAGGGAGGGGATCCAATGGTCTGCAAGGCTGAAGAAATCCTACAATGGAATACTGTTGGCCATGGTTGGCAATCCACCGTGGTCTCTAGCCAAAGCTGTGCATCTTATAAGTGTGATCGTAACCCCTGTCGGTCATGCCTCTAGGTGAGTGAACAAGGAAGAAAGGTCTCAATTCATAAATTGTGAGTCAATCCACTTATGATTCTATCGAGGCAGCGTCATCTACCTTTGATCTGTAAATGTAGATCATGAGCTTGTGGAAGAAGTCTATGATCATACTACGTGCAGTGCCTGGATATGCCTCTTGATCTCGTTGCACCATATCCTCAGTAGGTGTTTTGGTGTCGAGTCATGTCATGGAGAAAAGTTGCAAGAACCTCTAGCCAGGTTATGCAAGGAATTGCACGAGGGGACCGAAGCTATCCTAGAATAGGTAGTTGCACCAGCCTTAGATGGCATAGTAGATAGGGCATATGAAAACAAAGGGATTCTTTGACTCAACCTCATGCTGATCACATAGGGTGCAAACATGTCCCTCTCGTGGGCTACCCTCCACCCATCCACTCTTGATGTGTAATGGGTATCATGATACTTGAAACTGACCGAGTGATATTCGTAAAGAATGGAGTAAGTGGAGCTACGTATAACCTATTGTGTGATGAAACCCACCACTAAGATCTAAAGAGAGTGATCCTGATAGAAATTGAGCTTCAATGGAAGTTCACGTGGTGCTAGCCAAGTCCTAAAGGTATTCAACTGTCATAAGTCCTCCCATATCACCTAGTTGACCTCACAATCAGTAAGGGAAATAGATGGGGCATCAAGGCTATACTAAAAGGGGGGTACCCGATCTCGAGAGGCATGAAAATGAGCTACATTTATGAGCATACTAAGATCTCTATCGCTCTCATCAATCAAAGATGTAGATGAGGATAAGGCCAGCCAGGGTAGTCAGAGTCAGCCTAGCAGCAACAGATGAGGAGTCGTACTCACAAATCCTATGGAGATATGTGATAACCGGGAATGCCACGTCGAGTTATAGTTTGGGTGCTCCAAACTTAGTGACAACTATAGGATGTGGTGGCTTGCTAATGAATCATCCATACGAGCACAAGAACTTGGAGTTTCTCCACTCCTGCCCAATCTGCACCTGGGAGGTAAGGACCGCAACATGGGCTGCCATACATATTTGCTAGGTGGACCAAAGAGTTGAAAAGAAGAGACTTGGTCCGTAAGGATCTTGAAAGTCAAAATGAATATGCTATCCTCTAGTCGAGTGAGTGCTACATAACCCATGCTCACCTAATCCTACATCAATCATCACATCATGAAAATAGGCCGTGAAAAAAAGACTCCCAAGTAGGTGTATGATAACACAATCTCAACCAGTGCTCCGCTCAAGGAGAGAACTACTCTCGTTGCATGGTGGCAAGGGATGTATTGAAGATCATAACCTTGGTTCTACCAATGTTGACCTTCAAATCATGAGTATCTGAATGAGGGCCCCCCAAAGAACAACCAATTGCTCCTAGTGTCCTGATGATAGTCTCAAGCTCATCAATGGAGAGGCCAAATATGAGTGGTGACAATGGGCAATCCCTATGGTTCTCATGATCTCATTTGTCCATTCGAAACTAATACAAACACAACCAGCTGAAGCACTGTCGTAAAGGGCCTTGATTGCTTGGATGATATCCGGATCATACCCCAAATATTGTAGTCACATCAGATAAGTCGAGCTCGTGAAACTATATGAATTTAAGCTTTGTGGAAATCCACAAGTCAACAGTAAATCCTTTGTTTCGTATGTTTGACCTCCTCGATGATACCTCTATGGGTAAGAATATGATCAAGAGCCAACATAATCTGTCTTGAATCCTACCTGTCCCTTCGCTCTGAGTCCTCGTGCCTCTGCAAACCCACTAGCCTTGCCATCAATAACTGAAACATAAAACTTGGACATGACATGTCCAATCATGATGATCCTATAGTTACCTAGACTCACATGACCTCCTTCTTTGTGAATGGGAGTAATAGTGTTAAGCGTCCAAGTATGGGGGAAACCTTTACAAATAGCCTCATTAAATCGCTACCCAAGATCAAGGCCATAGTTTTTTATGCCTTATGAAATGAACTTAGTGCATAGTCCATTTTGATCTTTGGCATGGCCATTATGCATTTTAAGGGCAGCATAGGTAACCCCTTTAGGTGTGAAAAGAGTACAAGAAGTGGGGCAAGGTATATTGTAGAGATCAGGTACTAGTTAGTGTAGGATGTCATCGTGTGTGATTGCATAAGAATACGAGAGTGTGTTGTAAGTGAGAGGAGTTAGAGAGCACCGTTCAAGGAATTTCCTATAGAATTCTTTAGAGTTACTACTAAACATGATATTTATTAGTTCCTCCTCATTTTGGTGAGAGAAATCTTGCTTTTTACAACAACGGACCAAATGACGATACTCACGTATCATATCGGCCTTCCCCTAGATATGTGGTTAACACACACACACACACACATACACACACACACATGCACGCATGCATGCATGCACATGCACACCCACACATGTATCCACACACACACACACACACACACACACAGAATGCAAATACTCTAAAAAGCAAATGAAGTACTAGTACACTTTGAAAAACTTACAATTGGGCCTACGATATGGAAGTCCTACATTTAGATGTACATATATGTTTGCATGGGTAAAGACATGCTGAATATATACCTGTGTCACTGTGTTACTGCCAGGAGAAATTTCAAAATCTAAGATCCTTCCCTTCCAATGTTTGGGAATGTCCATTGCATCCTTTCGACCCACTTTGTAGCACCCACGATTAGTGGGTTGCATTTAGATCCAAGAATATTCCTATAGAGCTAAGGAATCCATTCCCCATGCTCATCCTTAACATTCTTCAATATAACAAACTGTAAACTACTTCTATATCTATCATTTTCTTCTTATAGGAGGGGTAGATAGAGGAAGGGAAAAGAGAGAGAGAGATAATATTTCAAACTGCTATGTTTTCCTCTGTTGAGGGGATGATTGAGGGAGAGAGACAGAGATTGTATTTCAAACTACTAGGGTTTAGAAGTATTTGAGAAAGAAGGAACAAAAAGAGATCCTAATCAAAGAGTTTTGCGAGGGAGCGAGACAGTGATATGATATTGATAATGTTTTCTTTGTTTGTGGAGAAATAGAGCAGGAAGAGAGCATATCATAAACTAAGTATTTAAAAAAAATTTGATGTTTGTTTGTGTGAGAGGTACCTTGGAAGACTGATAGAGAGAGAGAGAAGTATTCTATGTTTTTTGTAAAAATATTTTGTTTGTTTTTGTGAGAGGTTTAGTTAAAGGAGAGAGAGAGAGAGAGAGAGAGAGAGAGAGACTTGTAAAGAAAGAGAAAGAGAGGGATAGAGAAAGAGAGAATAGAAGACATAAATTTGGAGGGACTTTGGAAGTAGAAAGAGCTAATTTTAATCATATGGTACATGGGCAGAAACTATATAGCAAAGAAAAAAATGACTATTTTCTATCTCTCTCCCTCACTCATCCCCTCAAACACATTAAAAAAAACATCGCAGTTTCAAAAATAATCTCTCTCTCTCTTTCTCTCTCTATCCCTCCTATACTAACGAAGAAAAAAATGACTATTTTATGTCTCTCTCTCCCTCACTCATCCCCTCAAATAGAAAACAACATAGCAGTTCTAAATAATCTCTCTCTCTCTCTCTCTCTCTCTCTCTTTCGCTTCCTCTATCTATCCCTCCTATACCTGTGAAGAAAAAAATGTCAAAAACCATCTTGTAGTTTTAAATATCATCTACCTCATTCTCTCCCTCTTTCCTATCTCTTGTAATAAACATATAGACAAAGTGTGATACAAAAACGTATCCACTTAATACAAACAAAACTTTCAAGGCAAAATCACTTCATTACCTAGAAAGTATGTGTTCCTTCTTCTAGAGTTTACTCTATATACTCCAAAAAGGTAGAGAAAGAGTGGAAAATGATAGAACACCCATTTTTCTCACTCCTTCCAAGCACATTTAGGTTGCAACTTCAGGAGGTGACTCTCTATACTCCAAAAAGGTGACAAAAGAACAAAAATTGAGAGCACCCCTATTTTTCTCACTCTTCCAAGCAGATTTAGGTCGCAACTTTGGTTTCTAAGAGAGAATAAAATAAGTAGAGAATGAATGGAAGAGAAGAGGGATGAATAAAGCTTGGACATAAGTTTCTCTGAGAGATTTTTGCATGTGAAAGAAAAACGTGAGCAAAGAGGAGAGAGAATGACTAAGCAAGAGTGATAGAGAGAGAGCTGGTTAGGAAGTCAAAGTTTGGGCCAAATGGTTGAACCAAATGGAAAACGTAAGCATAGTTTTAGCTAGGGGATAGTTTTCCATGGGAGGAAAATAAGGAGGCTTGACATGGTTAGGGCAAGCATGCTAAAGATAATTTTTTATTGTGAACCACCAATGACATTTTTTGGGGTATTTTGAAAAAAAACTGAAATTTTCCCTAGATTTGCGAGCCTTTATTACAAAGAGCTCCACATGGCATAATCTCCTTCATGGGATACCATATTCCCTTATCCAAGCCTCTAATATTTTAGTAATTCTCTAAAGGGCCCCTTTTTGAGTCCAAAATTTTTGTAATGGATGGTAGTCATAAGAGCACAATTGGTAGTTTCAACCTAAATTGCTTTGCCTTTCTAAGAATATGTCAATCTGGTTGGTGGTTTGCTTTCTCTAGTAGATCGCCTGAGTTAGTGCTCTTCTCGTGGTGTCTCTGGTAATTCTTGCTCTTCTTTATCAACCTTTTCTATAGGTGGTTGAATAATTGGTGTGTTTTTATCTTGAGAATTTGATGTTTTTCCATTTTGATTGTTCATCAAAAATTACATCTCTGGAGATAATGAGCTTTCGGTTAATGGGATCATACTTGTATGCTTTGCTGTCTTCATTGTAGCCAACCATGATATATTTACATGACTTTGCATCCAATTTTCTATGATGATCGTCATGTATGTGGACACATTCTCTTCAACTAAATATGTGGAGATGCCCAATGAGTGGCTTGTGTGCAGTGAAGCTTCATAAGGTGTCATACCATGAATTGGTTTGGTCAGAAGTTGATTAAGCAAGTAGTTTGCAGTGACAATGGCTTTTGCCTAATATTGATTCAAAAGATGCTTCTAACTGAGCATTGCTCTAGCACTGTTTGCTAAATCTCTTGCATTCTAATGAGGAGTATCTACACAAGTGAATTGTCTTTGAATGCCATTATTTCTGCAAAAGTTCATGAATGCTGAAGACATGTATTCACCTCCTTTATCTGATCTCATGAATTTAACCTTTTTGCTTGTCTGGTTTTCAACCATGGCTTTGAATTCTTGAAATCTAAAAAATACTTCAAATTTCTCTTTTAGAAATTAGACCCAACAATGTTTGTTGTAGTATCATCAATGAAAGTCAAGTAGTAAAGAGAACCATTGATGCTACGGGATTGGGCATAACCCCATACATTTGTATGAATCAAATCAAGAATACCTCATGCTCGAGAGGTGCTTTTGCTAAAATTGGTTTGCTTTTGTTTGCAAAAGTAGCATACTTCACAATCTTTTCCTAGAAATTGAAGTTTTGGAATTCCAATTGCCATATTCTTCTTTCTAATCTGTATCAAGCTTTTGAAATTGACATGTCCATATCTCTTGTGCCATACTATGGAAAGTGGCATTTGTTGTGGTTAAGCTGACATGACATGCAAATCTCGTACTAAAGCTTCTCCATTGAAGATGACTCGATAGTTGTGTTCCATCATTTGACCAGCTAATAAGAGGCCTTTGCTGAGCTTTGGAACATAGAAATAGACATTGCATAGGCCAGAGGATGTAATTGACAAAGACACAAGAAATATGGGATCAAGAAGGAACTACTGTAAGCTCAAGGATATTACCAATGCTATGTGGATCCCTAATTGTCATCGACACATTATCCCACCTTTTCTTGCTGGCAACTTCACCCATCTATAGGAGTGGAAACCCTAAAATTTTGAGCCTAAACACCGACATCAAAGAATGCATAGGAAGAACTTACACATGAACTTGCTCCTAAAATGGATAGTGCTGCAAGAGCCTACTACAAAGTATTCCAAAAGCAAGATAATAATAGTTCAAGGCCATGATGGATTTTCCCACAAGGAAATATGAAACCACTCCTTCAAGGATCCAACTTCATAGTTGTAGGGGCACAAGAAGCTACCCCTAATAATGGAATAGATCCACAAGAATCTACTGCAAAACAAAAGATACCAAAGGCCTTAATGAAATATTGCTACCATTGAAAGAAACTTCTCACCAACAAAATGGTATGCAACCCTAATAACTTCATCAAATTCTGGGTCCAATTAAAGACATATCAACCCCCCAGTGTCCCAAGGCACTCTCTACATACAAAACAATAGATCCTACACTAGCAACTTCAAGGGATGAGTTTGGTAGCAAGGTGAATCTACTCACACAAAAATGGGTTTGGAGGAGTTTCTTGTGCTCCTCAAATCTTTATTGCACCTTCATTTATCATTCATTAGCTAACTCTAAATCTTCCTCCTCTTTTTATTTTTTCTTATTCTTATTATTTTTGCTGCTTAACACTATTGCCCACTTAACCATTTGTACTTTCCATTGTAATATCATGTTTAACTTATAGGACTTTCCTAGAATCCAAGATGATATAAACTTCTTCAGCCATAGTCCTCATTTTATAAGTTTGTATGGTGTATTATGAAACTCCTTTGGATTTGATGACTCATACAGATGGAGCTCTAGATCGTGCCACAATGTTATTGGGATCAAGGAAACTTCCAAGAAAATCTCAATGAAATGTAATCCATCAAATGGATTTATAAGGATTCTCTGTGCAGAAAAGCAACACAAAATATCATGCACATCTTTGGCCCTACAAATATGGCATGTCAAAGACATAGTCTGATGAGAATCTAATAAACATCCCACTCAAAGCAAATATGGGACTTAAGGAGGTGCACCATCATACACTTTACTTACTCTACTAACATTAACACCATTAGTATCTTATTACAACCCCTACTAGGACCTTCCTCCTACTAACTTACACCTTAGGTTTTCATTTTTCTTCTTCTTTCTTTGACCAGTCACTAGTACTTAGCTTCAATCCATCCACCCAACATCTAGCCATTGCAATCACTCATGCCATGCCCTGCCAATTATAGTGGAATCCGGACCCATAATGATTGTAAAGAATGAGGAGAGAGAGTGGTATAAATAGAATAGGGTTGTGGCCCTCCCTTCACTTGTTGGTTATGGAGTTGTCTCTTATTCCCTCATAGTGCCTTTCATAAATGCCATGTTCTCTTCTCCTCTTCCCTTCTTCTCCCCCTATCCCTTCTCCACTCCCCTCTCCCCTCGCACTTCTTCTCCTTATGGATTCATGATTGCAACAAGCCGAGATTGACACTAGCATATGGCATTTGCATGTATTTCTCTCAATATAGAGTAGCTTGGAGGAGTACGAGATGCCAATGACACATGAGTCACCGCTGAAATACACATAAGAAAATAAACAAAATATACAAGGACACAGTGTTGGAAAGATTTTAGCACCTGGTAGCAGGTCTTAGAACCACATTTTTTAAAAATCATCACAACATGATAAGGGAGTTTTAGAATTGATGGAGGGGTCCTAATCTATCAAAAAGACAAAGCAAATAAGAAAAATCCAACATGTCTTGGAATCATCGCAATGCAATAAGGGAGTTTCAAAATCAATGGAGAGGCATTGCATTATGGTGATCTAAATGACAAACCAAATAAAACAAAGACGACATCTCTCAAAATTATTATAATTCCCTTATCATCAACATAGGGCTCTAATTATATTATGATGATCAGAAAGACAAATGGAATAAGGAAAACCTAACAAGTCTCATAATCATTACAATGCAATACCCCAATCACGATGAGATAATCTGAATAACAAAGTGAATAAGAATAGCACAATAGGTCTCGAAATCATCACAACACGGTAAGAGAGTACCAGAATTGATGGAGGGGTCTTGATAGAATTGTAATGATCTGAAATACAATGTGAATTTAAAATTCCTAACAGGTCTTAAAATCCTCACAACGTGATAGGGGAGTTTCAGGATCAACAAAGGGGCCCTAATGGCATTGTAATGATTAGAAGCAAAAATAAGAAAAATCCAACAAGTCTTGGAATGATCACATAGAATCGACATAGAATAGGTCTCAAAATCATCATATAGAATTGACAGAGGGGCCCTAATTGCATTGTGATGATTTGAACAAAAATACAAATAAGATGATTTGAATAAAAATGCAAACAAGAGAATCTAGATAGGTCTTACAACCATAGTTTTTAAAGAACCAGAAGTCCTCTCTGAAAAATATTTACCACAACATGTCTTTTGAAAATTCTAATATGAGAACAGGAAGTGATGGCCTCTTTAAGTGATAAAGAGGATAAGGTGCAATCCTTGCTTTATGGCAAGTCTAGCAAAATGACATGATCATGAGAGTGCTCTCAACGGAAGCAAGAATGGAAGAGGGAGAGAGAGAAATAGAGAGCCACACAAGTTTTGGTGGGTGCAGAACACCCTAATCTTCTTTTTCATTCATTTATATATGTGTTTGAGTATTATACATAACCGAGGTAAAGGCATAGTGACCTTTAACCCCCACAACCTCCCACTTAAAGGACAATGTGCCTTTAAGGGAGAACAACTAGTGAGCATACTATCCAATGCCCATCAATACATGATAATACTCAAACCGCTGACTAGGTAGACTCTTCGTCAACATATCTGCAGGGTTATCATCTGTATGAACCTTGACAAGCTCTATGTGCTTGTCTTCAAGTACCTCCCTGATGAAATGGTACTTGACCTCAATGTGTTTGGTCTTTGCATGAAAGACCAGATTCTATGCTAGCTGAATAACACTCATAGAATCACTATGCAATGTCAGTACACCTATACGAATCCCCAAATCTCCCACTAGCTGATCAAGCCATATAGCCTCCTTGCAACCCTTTGTGGCTGCAACATACTCAGCCTCTGTGGTAGACAAAGCAACGCACTTCTGTGCGCAAGACATCCATGACATTGTACCACCTGCAAAGGTGAACACATAACAAGAAGTGGATCTCCTACTATCCACATGCCCTGCATAGTCTAAATCTGTGTTCCCAAGTACACGCATGTCTCCTCTACCAAAGCAGATGCACATATCCTTGGTACCCTTCATGTACCTCATGATGCACTTAACTGCCTCCCAATGCCTCTTTCCTGGATTATCCATATACCGGCTAACAACTCCCACTACAAATGCAATGTCTGGTCTAGTAGCTATCATAGCATACATAAGACTCCCAACCGCTGATGCATAAGGAACCTTGGCCATCATGGCCCTTTCCTCATCTGATTTGGGACTATCTGTATGACTCAATTTCACATATGGAGGCAATGGAGTACTCAATGCCTTCCCCCCCTCCATATTGAAATGCTGCAATACTTTTGTAACATACTCCTTCTGTGAAAGCCAAAGGAGTTTCCTACTCCGATCACGCGTGATGCGCATACCAAGAATATGACCTGCAAGTCCCAAATCCTTTATATCAAAGGCCTCATGCAACTTGGCCTTTAATGCATCTAGCTCATAAGTATTCTTGCTAGCCAATAGCATATCATCCACATATAGTGCCAGGATTATCATGCTATTATCCTTAGCCCTTTTAGTGTAGAGGCAGTGAACAATTTCACTCCTTCTAAGACCTTGGGACCGAATGAAAGCATCAAACTTCTGATACCATTCTCTAGGCGCTTGCTTAAGACCATAGAGACTCTTCTTCAGCTTGCAAACTAAATGCTCTTTTCCCTTTTCTTCAAAGCCGTCCGGCTGCACCATGTAAATTTCCTCATGTAGATCCCCATGCAAGAAAGCTGTCTTGACATCCATCTGCATAAGCTCCATATCTTCTGTTGCCACTAGTCCAAGCATGCATCTAAGTATGGTTCATCTTCACAACCGGAGAGAATATCTCATCAAAGTCCTTGCTTGAACCCTTTAGCGACCAAACGAGCCTTGTACCTAGGCACATCATCACTGTGACCTTCATCTTGTAGACCCATTTACATGGCAATGCTTTCTTTCCATGTGGCAAAGAAACCAAGTCCCAAGTCTTACTCTTCATAAGTGAACTCATCTCTAATTGCATACTCTAATTGCATAGCATACTCCCACTTGCATTGATCCTCGCGCATCATAGCCTCTCTCTAGCAAGAAGGCTCCCCGCAATCCGTAAGCATCACATAGTCTACCCCTAGAACAAACCTATCAGGCGGTCTAGACACTCTAGATGATCTTCTCAAGGGCATTTTAGCTTGCTGTCCTACCTGCATGTCAGCCACATTTGACTCATCATTTCCACCAATAGATGATCCATCATCTACCCTTGATTGTATACCTGTGGGAGTACTTGGTGGTACCATTTCTTGCACATTTGGTGCATGGATAGCTTGCTGTCTATCAACATATGCAGGTGGATTCACATCCTGGAAAGTGATTCTTCTCAATTCCACATCCCTCATGGGTGCCTTATGCATCTTCTTCTCATTAAAGACTACATCATGGCTGCGTATGATCTTCTTTGCTTCTGGATCCCAGAGATGATAGCCCATCTCTCCACTTTCACCATAACCCAGAAAGATGCATTTCCTAGACTTAGGATCTAGCTTCTTTCGAAGCTCTTTTGGCACATGTGCATGTGCCTCACACCCAAATATACGCAAATGAGAGTAAGAGGGCTTCTTGCCACTCCATGCCTCTTCAGGAATACCACCATCCAAACTCTTACTAGGTGATCTATTAATCACATGCACTACAGTCTTCATTGCCTCAGCCTAAAAACCACCAGAAAGACTTGCATTGGAAAGCATGCATTACAACCTTTCTTGAATAGTACAGTTCATCTTTTCTACAACTAGATTTTGCTCTGGAGTACGAGGGGATGTGAGCTCCCTCTTAATCCCACATGTATCATAGAAATGTTGAAAGTCATGAGAGAGATACTCTCCACCATTGTCAATCCGTAGGCATTTAAGTGTTCTACCTGACTGATTCTCAACCAAGGCCAGCCATTTTTGAAATACCTAGAACACATCACTCTTCCGAGCTATGGCATAAGCCCACACTTTCTTTGCTGCATCATCAATAAATGTCACATAGTATTCAGCCCCGCCTAATAACCGTGTAGGCATGGGACCACATACGTCTGAATGCACCAAATCAAGCTTTTCAAACTCTTTCTTTTTTTTTCTTTTATGGGCTGATTTAGTCTGCTTCCCATAGAGACAGTGCTCACAAATTTCAAAATCAGAGAAACTCAAATGCGGTACATAACCCAAATGGCATAAGAGTTTCATTCCATTCTGGCTCATGTGCCCCAACCTGCAATGCCACAAAGAAGTACTTGGCTGCTCGGTTATTGCAACAACATGATCAAACACCCCTAATACATGTAAGGGATACAAAGTCCCGCACTTGGCACCCCTGGCCAAAAGCATAGAGTGCTTCTGAATTTTCCAACTCTGAAAGCCAAAAGTGGTGTGAAAACCAGCATCATCTAGCTGCCCCACTGAAATAAGACTCTTGGTCAACTTAGACACATGTCTCACATGTTTCAAAACAAATGCAGACCCATTTGCAAAAGAAAACTTTATGTCACCTACTCCCACAATGTCACATGTATAGTCATTTCCAAGATGCACATAACCTGTCTTTCCACTGTCATAAGTGGAGAACCATTCCCTATGGGGAGTAACATCATGGAATGAAGCACCAAAATCCAAACGCCAATCCTAGGAATATGCATCATCTGAAGTGGTAAGCAACTCTGCAGATAAACTAGACATGAAGAGAATTTCATTGTCACTATTATGTGTGACTGCATTGATCTCCTCAACCTTCACTTTTCCTTTGTCCTCCCTTGGACTCTCTTCCTTCTTATTTGCACTCCAATTTGCATTCTTTTTCTTATCCTTTTTCTCTCTTTTCAGCTTGTAGCAATCCTTTTTCATATGGCCCTTCTTGCCACAGTGGTAACACTCAATGTTCCATGCCCTGGATTTACTACGAGACTTCCCTCTTTCTTGGGACTTCCCCCTGAACTGTGATCTATCCCTTTGCACATTTAAGGCTGCATCTTGCTTGTTGCCATCCATAGACTTCCGTCTAATCTCCTCGGCCAACAAGCTACCTACAACATCATCAAATTTCAGTACTCCACCAGGTGTAGAGTTACTGACAGCTGTACGGAAGGCCTCCCATGAGGATGGCAATGAACATAAGAGAAATATTGCCTTAGTCTCCGCATCAAAATAAATCTTCTGAGCCTGAAGCTGGCTGAAAATAATATTGAATTCATTCAAGTGAGAAGCAATGGAGACCCCTTCCTTCA